>NC_041389.1:155932988-155987634 GCF_002162155.2 Triticum dicoccoides
GGATGAACAGTGAGCGGTGGCGTTGCCTCTGGATGTATAGGACCCCGTGGTGTGGAGGACTAGATGAACAGTAGACGGTGGAGGGGTCGCCGTGGAGGGGTGGTTGAACAGGACCCCGTGGTGTGGAGGGCTGGATGAACAGTAGAAGGTGGAGGGCTGGATGAACAGTAGATGGTGGAGGGGTGGTTGAACAGTAGCCGGTGGAGTAGCGCACGGTGGAGGCTGGATGAACAGGAGCCCGTGGAGGCTTGTGGAGGTCGACGGTAGCCCGTGGAGGCTGGAGGAGGTCGACGGTGGAGATGAACAGTATCCCGTGGAATCCCATTTTGTGGTACGCCACACCCCTCCTGATGAACAAGACCCCCGTTTTGATCGTAGCGCTCGAACACAAGTCTGTTTCGTCTGTTTTGCGGTACGCCACACCCCTCCCGATCAATAGGATCCCCGTTTCGACCGTAGGAGGTTCGTTTCCTCCGTTTTGCGATACGCCACACCCCTCCCGATCAACAGGACCCCCGTTTCGACCGTAGGAGGTCCGTTTCCTCCGTTTTGCGGTACGCGAGACCCCTCCCGATGAACAGGATCCCGTTTCGAACGTGGCCGGTTGAACACAAGGCCGTTTCCTCCATTGTGCGGTACGCCAGGCCTCGTTTCCGTCGCCTGTTCCGTCCAAGCCCTCCCGATGAACACGACCACGCATTCCGTTCTGACCCAGCCGGTTGGCTCCCCATGAACACGACGACGATGTTGTTTCTCCATTCCGACCCAGCCATGTACGTATGCGCGAGTAGGCATTTGAGACCCCGACCGTATGTACACATACGTGGCCGTATTTTCTTTCTTGCACCCTGGACGCTGTACGTACGTGTACATGCTACGTGCGCGCCTCTACTACGACACGTGCGCGCCTCTACAACGACCAGTATGTACGTACACGTTCGCGACCAGAATGACAACGCTACATACGCTTCGACCAGGTGGGTCCCAACTGTCAGGCTCTTCCTTGCCTGCGAAGATGTAGCTAGTGGGTCCCAGCAGTTAGGGGGGCGAATCGTTTTTTTGCCCGGACGCACTTCCTTGCGTGCGAAGGTGTAGCTGGTGGGTCCCAGCAATCAGGGGGGAAACGTTTTTTCGCGAAATACGGTGGCCCGTCCGGTGGGTCCCCGCTGTCAGGTGGAGGAATAATTATTTTCCGCGTAATAAGGAGGCACTTCCTTGCTGCAGCCGTGGACCCAGCTATCAGCCTCTCCACATACAGTCCACGTCCGATGGAAGTCGTTCCTTGACCACGTTGACCATGCCGCGCCGAGAGCACCAGGGCGGTGGACGACCGCGAGGCCTAGGAAGGGGACGACGAGGAGTTGGGGAAGACGCGATAGTGGAAGCCAGCGCCGAGAGGAGTACGAGGGTTCATTGGTTCGGCTGCAGTGTGAGGCTGCCATCGCCGTAGGGCCTGGCCAGTGGTGGGAATAGTAGGGGGCGGTGAGGCCTCCGCGGCAGCACATCCGGCCATGGGAGGCAGAAGCATGCGGCACGACCGGCGCTACTTTGGGCGGCTGGAGCAAGAAGACCAGAGGTTGAAGAAGCACTACGGCCGTTGGATGGACATCGTACGGTCACTGGAGCTAGAATCGTTTATATTGACCAAGTTGACAAAGCCCTCCGTCCCCATCAACTTAGTAGGCCCACAAGTCAGCCTCCCACCAAGGTGGGTCCCAGCTAGCAGGGGGTATTCATTTTTTGTGCGTAATAAGGAGGCACTTTCGGTGGGTCCGAGCTGACAGCAGGGGAACATTTTTTTTGCGAAATACGGTGGCCCATCAGGTGGGTCCCAGCAATCAGGGGCAAACATTTTTTTCACGAAATACTGGTGGCCCATCCAGTGGGTCCCTGCTGTCAGGTGGAGGAATAATTATTTTCCGCGTAATAAGGAGGCACTTCCTTGCGGCTGCCGTGGACCCAGCTGTCAGCGTCTCCACATACAGTATTCTTCCAATGGAATTCGGTCGTTGACCACATTGATCACGCCGCACCGAGAGCACCACGGTGGTGGACGACCGCGAGGCCTAGGAAGGGGACGACGCGGAGCCGGGGAAGACGCGGCAGTGGATACCCACGCGGAGAGGAGTACGAGGGTTCACTGGTTCGGCTGCGCTGCCGTCGCCGCAGAATAATAGGGGGTGTGGGTGAGTGGAGTGGAGGGATGGCCTGGCCAGCGGTGGGAGTAGTATGGGGGCGGTGAGGCCGCCGCAGCAGCACAGCCGGCCACAGGAGGCAGGAGCAGGCGGCACGAACGGCACTGCTTTGGGCGGCCGGAGCAAGAAGACCAGAGGTTGAAGAAGCACTATGGCCGTTGGATGGACATCGTACGGTCAGTCGAGCTAGAATCATGCATATTAACTAAGTTAACAAAGCCCTTCGTCCCCATCAACTTAGTAGGCCCACTATACTGGGTCCCAGCTAGCAGGGGGAGTATTCTTTTTTTGGGCGTAATAAGGAGGCACTTCCTTGTGTGCGAAGATATAGCTGGTGGGTCCGAGCTGTCAGCGGCGGTAACATTTTTTTTGCGAAATACAGAGGCCCTTTTGGTGGGTCCCAGAGGTCAGCTGGAGGTATAATTAATTTGTGCGTAATAAGGAGGCATTTCCTTGCGTGCGGCCGTGGACCCAGCTGTCAGCCTCTCCATGTACAGTCCACTTCCGATGGATGTCGTTCATTGACCATGTTGACCAGGCCGTGCCGAGAGCACCAGGGTAGTGGACGACTGCGAGGCCTAGGAAGGGAACGACACGGAGCCAGGGAATACTCGGCAGTTGTTTCCCACGCAGAGGAGTACGAGGGTTTACTGGTTCATCTACCGTCGCTGGAGAATAACAGCATGTGTGGGACTGAGGGTGGGTAGAGGGATAGCTAGAGCAGCGATTGGAGTACGGTGGGGCCGTGAGGCCTGCGCGGCAGCACAGCCGGCCGCGGGGAGGAGGGAGTAGGCAGTCTCGCCGACGCTTGTTTGAGCGGCTGGAGCAGGAAGAGCAGAGATTGAAAAAGCACGACGGCCGTTGGATGGACATCCAACAGTATACATGCCATCTGTGGAAAGCCTCAAATATGTGGAAAACAGCATACAACCCATCTTCCATTATTTCAAATAGTTTACAGCCCATTTGCTAATTCTTACGGGTTTTTTGGAGCCCATATTCTTTTTCTTAGCATTGGAGCCCATATTATTTTTGTTAGCATTAGAGCCCATATTGTGGCCACGGTTAAAAAATTATACGAAATTTTGCATATGTAGGTGCGGTCTAAACTGTTTTTAATCCCGAAATTTCGAGTCACATTCAGACTGATTTTAAAAATAAATGTATATCAATATAAAATCAAATAAATTGTCCACGCATAAAAATCAATGCAATTTAAAATCTCGAAATGAAAAAAAAGATATTTGAAACTAATTGCCGGTTTGATGTGTTTTAAAAATGTACAACCCATTTCTCATTACTGATAGGCTATTTTCTCGGCCAGCCGAATGAAGCTCTCCTCGTCTAGCCCAACAGGCCTGATAAAGTGACTTGCTTGAAAAATCACAAAAATACTGGGCTAGCCATTTTCAAAAAGAAAAAAAAACTACTCGGCTGGTCTGTGGTAAACATAAAAGAAAAGGCTGTCTAGACATGCCAGAGTGTCCCGCACAGCCCAGTTGACACCCTGCTTTCGTCTCAAAAACAAATTAGATAAATGGCACTCCAATTATGGCGATTCATAAAAATTCCACTGCCATTTCCAAACTTTGAAAAATGCCACTTCAATTTTTGCAAACTTTGAAAAATGCCACTGCAGTTTGCAAACTTTGAAAAACGCCACTCCAGACTTCAAAAACTGCCACTAGAAATGGCATGAAATGGCATTTTTCAAAGTTTCGAAATTGCAGTGCCATTTCTCGGAGGCATTTATCAAATTAACCCAAAACAAAAATAACTGGGCGAGCTGTTGGGTCCCTGGTGTCAGCCGCTCGTTGTGCAATTCTCTCGTTTATTGACTACGTTGACAATGGCATGGGACCGAGATGTCAGAAATCCACTAGGAGGAGCCGTTTTTTATTGGCTTGAAATAAGGAGGCACTTGCTTGCGTACTGCCATGACCTTGGCGGGTTCCTGCTGTCATCCTCTCCATGTACAATCATCTCCTGATTGTGTACGCGTCAACTTGCTAGGCCCACAAGTCGGCCTCTAAACCCGTGGAGGACAAATACAACCCATTTAAAAAATAACAGCCCATTCCATACGTGCAAACAGAAAGTTCAACATTCAGAGCAAAGTAACAGGTCTGAGCCACATATAGAGTACTGAACTTCCATGTTGACAACCATCATAGCCAAGTTAACTATCTACTCCCACTAGACAAGTACTAACTTACTCTTAGCTAACTAGACGATGCCGGCGTTACATGCTAAACGCCGGCACCGGCGTCCTGCACCTCGCCTTGGACTTGCCAGAGGTGCGATAGGGCGCGTTGCTCGCGCGCATTGGCCCTTTCCATGCCGGCGTGGTCCACCGAAGCTTCGGCTTCCAAGCGGGAAACCCACTTGACGAGCTGGTAGTAAAAATCGACATCGCGAACGCGTGCGTGCCCGACAGCCTCCAGGGCTATTTGGCGGGCGCCGGCCTCCATGTAGTCGGCCCAGTTGCGGGCGCTCTGCTCACGACTCAGAGCGTCGATGTGTTGCTGCTCCATGTCCCGCTGGCGGCGCAAATCGGCGATACACTGCTCCTCCGCCAGGCGGTCGCGCTCCAACAACTCCTGCTCCTCCGCCATGCGGTCACGCTCCAACAACTCCTCGGTCTGCGCATTGCCATCTAAAGACAGATAGAATGCCTCCTCCCTCCGGCTGCCTTCCAGTGAAAAACCAAACACTAGTTCCGGCAGTGACCGCCTCTGGCGTCGCCTACTGTGGACGGGCGGGGGCATGGCGTACGTGGCGAGCGACATCGAGCCGGTGGGGGCTTATGAGGATATGGCGAGTTGGGTCACGGTGGCACTGGAGAAGGCCGGGAAACAGTACTTATAGGGGGAAGGTAGCGCGATGGTCATCGGAATTCAATGCATAATGGCTTAGTGCGCCAGCTTGCCATGGAAAACTAGGGAAACTGAAATTATGACTGTGTCGTCCCGTCCCGTCTGGGTCGCACGCCGGCATGGTGGTCAAACGAGTGCACTCGAATCATATCCCTCCTTGTCAATAATGATTTCACGGATTTAAAAAGCCCGCAACAATTAAAGCGTATCTTTTTTCGCATCAGTTAGCTGCCTTAATTACGGTCGGCTGCATGCAGGCACTCAGGATGGCTCGCAGGCAGTACGCGAAGCAGCATGCAATGAGTCACAGCTGAGGGCACGCATGCAGCCACTTAAATCGCTGGAATTAATTAGGCTTAAACTTCTGCATGCCGTTAATTATTGCCATGCCTTGGTCTTGCTGCTTTGCTCAAGGGACTAATAAACCCGGACGGAGGGAGTACCTTGGTTGGTGAGAGGTTTGAATTAAGCCCTGCAAACCGGAAAGGAGGTACTAGTACGTGCGTGATCCGCTATTTATTCATGTAGGATCGAATAGGTCGTTTCTTGAATTGAGCCCTGCAAACCGGAAAGGAGGTAGTACGTGCGTTTCCGCTATTTATCCATGTGGGATCGATAGTGTAGCTTGTCAGTTTCTTCAGAGGTAGTCATTTTTATCCGTGTAGGATCGATAGTGTAGCTTGTCAGTTTCTTCAGAGGTAGGCATTTTTATTCAAAAAACTGCCACTTCGCATCTTGCGTCGCAAATAAAACTGCCAGGGGCGCATTTGTAGGCTAGCTAGTGATCGATCAGTAACTTGTAAACACTGAGCGACCAGAAATAAGTAACTGTTAATGCATCTCAATGATTCACAGATCATATACAAATATGTAGCTCCAAAAGCCAAGATCAGCCACGTCGGATCTTGTGTCGCAACTAAAAGTAACTAGTACAATTCCCATACATAAGATCAACATGTTAATGCATCTCAATGATTCACAGATCATATACAAATATGTAGCTCCAAAAGCAAAGATCTAGAAAAAAAATCTATTCTTCCTACTAACATGGATGTTTCTCTTGGCCAACATTCAGTACAGACTGAAACACAAATTTGTTTGTGAAGTCTACAATTCCTCTTGCAAACGTAAGTGGTTTCACCAATAGATGGAACCATGAGAATGAACCACACATGATGGAGGAACATCCACTACAATATGATTTGGTCTTCTCTCGATCACACCGCGAGACTATTTTCGGAATACAAACTTTAACTTATGGAAAATGATGCCCATTGTATAATTAGACCAAAGCAATGAAGCACCTAGTGTTGGCCAGTAAATAGTACAGTACTACTTTTCTGCAGTCCATGAAGTGACTATCCAATCTTTGTGTCTATTTTCAAATGGCATTGCATGCAGTGACTATACTATCCTCTTGTGCAGTTCAACCAAAATTGTGGACACTTTGTTTGTTTGCCAAATAGCAACGGGCAGACATCTCTGTCTGCACAAATATCAAGCAGCTAGTAAACATATACCACACCATGTTCGCAGTGATGGAAGAGGTGAAATCGATACAACCGAAATTGAGCATCCAATCATTGAATCCTGTCCTGCACCTCCAATGTAGGTCCACCCTACCAATAAATTCACATGCAAACCACTAGTATTACTATCTAATGACAGTACAAAAAGAGTAGCAAGATAGTAGCAAACAATGCACCTTCGTAATGAACACCTCATAGTGCCACCAATTGGATATAAAGGTTTGGAAAAAACATGCTCCTAATGTTGAACCAGTTGGACTTTTTATGCAGCTCCACTAAAATCGAGTATCCCTGTTTGCATAGATACTGAAAGTGTGATTACTATAAAAGTGGCACTAGTTGAAGCATAGACTCACAAATATAAGCATTCCAATTTCTTAATGGGAAAAGGTAGCAAGACTGTCTCTAACCACCTGTTTGAAGGAATAAATAAAGCAACAACGGCTGATGTCAGGAAGGCATACATAGTTTTTTCTGAAAAACTGAGCCATTCCTGACCTTTCCTCTTCTTTTAAGCAAATTTTGTGCAGTTCTACTAAAATAAAATGCCATCACCGCCTTGACAATTTAGTGACACTGTACAAAAGGATATGACTTAACATTACATCATGATGTCGGGTATGTAGTAGATAGGCATTAGAGACAAACATACAGACCTCCTCCGATAACATAATGAACATTAATTTTAACAAAGGTGTGACTAGCTTTACCGGGATAATTTGAGTGAACTCTACACCCTTTGTTCCTTAATATAAGACGTTTTCGCGGTTCAATTTAAAGTACCCAAACGTCTAGTATTTAGAAAAACAGGTAGTAGTTTTCTTGAGCACATATCTGGGAAAGCTTGCCACACTTTATTTATGTCCATGCGCTAATGCAACACCATTCGAATACTACAAATATACACTAATCCAGTGGATAGTGCAACAGTAGAGTAGTTAGTTTATTACAGGGTACAGTACAATGGTTTTACTGAATAGATTTCAATAAACTCTAGCACTGGAAGGTTTCTATAAGAATTAACAATACAAAATGTAAAGGTAACAAGTTTCAGCATTGGTATACTAGCTGTGCATGAGCATTAAACCAAATACAGAAGTCTGAAGGTAACTAGCATTATTAACTATTGACAGTATAAAAAAATTGCAAACCATGTACCTCCAAGGTAAATATCATTTTGAACTCGGGGGACCTTGAAAATTGCTATCCCAATCTTGATAATCGATCAAACATAAAAACTTGATCGAACGAATCAAGAGAACAGCCGGAGGAGGAGGTGCCCACTCTTGACCTTTCCTCTTGTCTTCATAATTGTTTGTGCAGTTTAACCAAAATAAAATGACATCAGCGCCTTGGCATTTTGGTGACACTGTACAAAAAAATTAACTTATCTCATGAAAGTGAGGTATGTAATCTATAAGCATTAACAGTGCAAAAATCTGAAGGTAGTAACAAGTTTCATCGTTGGTATACTGGCTGTGCAACAGGATTAGAATGCCTTAGCTGAAAAATCTTTAATACATCCACAATCAACAGCTAACCCTGAAATGATCCAGTGACATTAAATGGCACTGCTTAAATTTATCTGTGGCATTAGACTGAGAGCGGCATTAGTTAAATGTGGCATCACTTTAGCAGTAGCATTGCTTGACTTGACTGCTGGCGTTATACTAACAGCAAAAAAAGTGGCAATAAGAGCATGGGAGGCCCATTCGGACAGTGGGCGCACCAATACGATGTACCTCCACGGACGCAGACTGGTGATGGAGGTATGGTTGCCCAGAGAAACAAATATCCAGGCAGCATATGTGGATTACGTCCCATTTTTGTTCTCTTTAGCCACCTTTTCCTATGTGAGGACAACAAACCGATCGACCTGGTCATTCTCTATTGCGTTGTCATGCCTTTCTACCCTTCTTCAACCAAGAGACACGAGACTCGTTCCTTAGCTACTGATTTTCCCCTTTTCAACCCAGATGCGGGTTCGATGCCTACTCTCTTGGACAGTACAGTCTCCCTTCCTTTCCTTATTCAACCCAGACATGCATTAGTCTGCATGAAGTAGGGTTTCCTTTAATAGTGCAAATTATGGTTTTCGTCTGCGTGGCCAGCAAAGCGGAGGATAGCAAATTGGGAAGATGGTGGAGTGGAAAAAGATCCACATGCAACGACGTGCCAGATGGGGCAATAGAACAAGGGTATGGTTCGAAAAGAGGTAGCAATCCTGAGGGTCGGCGGGAAGTGGCTTCGCTTGTGGTCGTCGTCCTCCGCACACACTACGGCAGCGATCCCGCGCAGGCGCTAGGTCTGAGAGGACGGCCTTGTCGTCAGTGCGTGACCTCGCTCGCCGACGACGAGTGCGTCAACGCTGCACGTCCTTTTCTTCCCCAGCGGATCTTTGACCACCGGTGAGGAGGGAGAGAGGGGCCGTCTTTTTTAGATCTGGAGAGAGGGTGGTAGTGTGAGAAGCAAGTGGGCAGCCCTTGGCAAGAAAGCGCTGAAGCTCCATCCTATATATCTTCTTTATACTACTAGTACTAGAGGTGGAGTAGTGGTAGAGTAGTTTATATTTTCTCTGCGTACAGTACTAGTTAGTTGTGCTTCAAAACTGAATGGCACGCCATTAAAAAAATAAAGGTTGATAACTAATGCGGCACCTCGGGCCAACGCGTCCAGATCGCATTTTGCACGAGAAATTACACACGATGTTTCGTTGACATGTGGTCCCGTTCCACATATCAGTGAGACGACAGCGAGTAGTAGGAGTATTTCCAAACCGACGTGTAGGTCGGGGCGCCCCTTCATGAACCGTGGCAAACTGGCAACCGTCCACCGACTCTTCGCCTTTCCCTCTCGATTTGGAACCGCTGTTGCACGCTCTTCCTCTCCCTCCTCCATTTTCCTTCAGCCCTTCACCCTTTCTTCTGCCATTGTTCGATCGTCTTCTCCATGGAGGGAACAGGACGGAAATGACCCCGTTATTCTTGCCCCGATCTGAAAGACGACGTGGTGGAGGAACTCATTGATCGGTGCAACATCATCACCTTGGCTAGCATGGCAGGTTCGTTCAAGCCCATTCTCGACTCAACTAATAACATCATTACAAGGAACCCAAGAGTCAAGGAGCGGTTTGATCTCCCCTATCTTCTTCGCCGTGACCCTGATGACTGGCGCCGTCACGACGGAGGCCTCACCCTGTGCAAGTTGATGCCGCTTGATAATGAGACGTATGGTGTTAAGATGCCATCGCTTGAGTGCAAGGCTTGGGCAGGCGAAAATGGAGATTGGGTTGTTTACATTGGGTCCAACTGCGAGTGGGAACTTGTGAATGTGTACACTCCTGACCGGGTTCCACTTCCAAAAATCTCAGCAGACTGCCTAGAGGTTGAGCACACCGGTATTGTACGCACGTTCAAATACAATCATGGTGACTGTCTTCTACGGAAGATAGCAATTTCTCGAGTCCCCAACCGCTCTTGGAATTACAACAACTATGAAGTTGTTGCTATCTTAGACAAGCTTGTTGCCGTCCTCAGTGGTTTGACTAGATGGATATTGCTCAAAAATCAGTTTCTATACACGGATGAGTACTGTGATGCAATTCAATACGAGGGCCTTGTGTTTGCTGCCACCACTCGTGGCACTGTTTTTGTATGGCATCCTTGTTGTTTCGGTACATTTGTCTTCCACCATAATTATAATTGTTTCATCCACATGCATGCGGGTTAGCAAGTTTCCCTTTAGGCTGGTCATAGTGGTGAGTAACTTAGACTAGTAACATGCATATGTTACTACTTTATGTTACTACGTCTATAGTGCATAGTACTTAGATTAGTATCATAGGTGGTCTCATTTATTGCCATGCATGACACCTAGTAGCATCACATTTATTATGTTATGGTATCTACCTATGTTACTATAACCATCTCTCTCTTCCTTAATTGCCTGCCACATAAGCATGTTTGCGAGTCCCAAGTGCATGATACTACTTATGTTAACCCCACTATGGCCAGCCTTACTAATTAACCTTCTTCTTGTGTTTCCAAGGTCCTGTGAACATTCCACCACCTATACTTGAAGATTTTTATAACCAAGGGGGAGATGATGATGGTGATGATCACGAGCATGAGGACGAGCAGCGGCCATATACTATTTGGCGCCTGGCAACTAATTCTGATGGATCACCTCTTCTCGTGTGTATACAACCCACTGATGATGTTACTGCTAAGGAAGCAGGTGTAGTCTCCCATGGTCGCACTCTCCGGACCTATTCCAACACTCGTTGCATGGTATTCGGGATGGATACTAGTGTGCTAGCGCCAACTCCTTCTCCCTGGTACAGAATTGATAGTCTTGGAGAAAACTCGCTCTTCCTTGGACAAAACTATCCAATGATGGTGAAAGGCAATCCAACGGCTGTTGACACAACATTACTACCATTTATGAGAAGCAAGTGTGTCTATACCTCGGACATTTGGGTGGTTCCCTGCCCTCGTACTGATATAGTAGGCTGCTTCACCCTGGATGATCAGTCCTGCGTTGATCTCCAGATCGACAATGGATGGCTCGTCCCAGAGAATCACTTGTGGTTCAAAGCGAGCGTCTCCAACGCCGAGGAATGGTTGAGTTTAAGTTCATTTCATTGCTTGTTATTTGTTGTGTGGTGAAAACATTAGTATTTATAATGTATCCTCGTTGTCGATGTGGGTTGATGACCTGTTCTATGTAATAAAATGATATGCCTGTGATAAACTTACTAAATTTATGAATGGCTTTCGAGTTGCTTCTGTGAGTGAGTGGTGCGACGAGGCAAAAATATATTTTCCAAATACATAATTGTACGTGCATTGCAACAGGTTATCGGATGAGGCCAATCAACAATAGTAGTACACTATTTGTACTAGCTTCACATGCTTCGCGCGTCGTGCGGGTGTTTTTACTGTAGCCATACTATACTACATAACCAGCACCTCGAATCCTCGATACTAGTAGTACTATATACTAGTAAGTAGTAGGAGTAGTAGGGTGGCATGGGCCAGAACAAGCATTCACGTCCAGGAGTACGGCACACGCCACCAGCACGACTTCCATCTGACACCATATTTCTTGGAGTCCATGCTAGAGCAATCTCTTCAACCTCATCGTTTCTCTAACTTAGCCATCGCGCGGCGGGCGAGGTGGGGGTTTGCCGATAGTCGGTTTCCTTAACTGCGGTCCCACTTGTAAGGCCAACTGCAACGCACGACCTCAAACGGACCTCCGTTTTGCACGAACTCCAACGATAATTTTGACTAGAAAAGCAAGACCAAAGAAAACAAGAACCACAATAATACATTTTACTACTCCTATAAGTTGGATTAGTGCCTTCTCGATGTATTCATTGTTGATTTGCGGAGGGTCGATCTTTCGTGCTTCTTTCTTCTTCGAGTGTAAAGAAGTAGACATTGCTTCCTCACATCTAGTCTCATGTATGTCTAGCCTCTATTCTAGTAGTCACTCCGGTCTGTTTTTCTCTGCGTCTAAGAAGCAACACGCATACCAAGTAGGAGTATCAACAAGTGCACTAATCTCATCTATAGCCTCTGTGCTAGCTAAAAGTGATAGAACATCTACTAAATTGCGCTCTATCAATATATGGATGTACTCTTCTTCCCAATACAAAAACTTGCATCCATTCTACTCCCTCCGTTGCAAAATACATGCCTTCTATTTGTCAAAATATATATGTATCTAGACATGTTTTAGTATGTAGGTACATCCATTTTTGGACAAATGGAAGTCAAGTATTTTGGAACGGAGGGAGTACACAATAAATTTTTTAAGTTAGCACAACTAGTCTAATCCGAGAGCACAACCGAAGATTTGGTCGGGTTCTTCCTCCTTTTGCCGACACGTGGGACATCCAGCATCCAAGTCGTGTCATGAAAGAAAATAGAGTGGTAGTTGAAGCCACGATATGTGCATCTTGGGTTAAACTGTTAATAGAATCTTACTACTCTTGAGTAACTCCAAAAGCGGCCACCGAAGATCTTTCTTGGATTTTTTTTTCATCACCAGCACGTCTAGGTGAAAGATGTGCAGGTTCAGTAGGTTCGCTTGCGTTTTCACTGACATGTGGGACTGCATGTGAGCAAACAGATGATGGGCTCCGCGCGTCCGCTGGCTGGCTGAGAAGAGAGATAGAGGAGTGCTGAGCACGGACTTCATGAAATTTGTTCTACGTACCTCGATATAGGCTCGATATAGTGGGGTGGCATGGGCCATAACTAGCATTCACGTCTAGCAGTACGGCACACGCCACCCACATGAGTCCCATCCGACACCAATTTTCTTGGAGTCCGTGCTACAACCATCTCTTCTCCCTCCTGTTTTCTCAGCCATCGCGCGGTGGGCGGGGTGGGGGTTTGCCGATAGTCGGTTTGCTCAACTACGGTCCCACTTGTAAGTGAAAATGCAACACCACACGCATTCCCACTTGAGCAGCGTGCCGGACCAACCGTGTGGGGGTGCGACGCGAACATGGCAGGCTTTTCCTTTTGAACTCGTAACTTGTAAAATTTGGTTCTGCTCCATGGCGCGATCGATAGATAGAAAATAACGATTTTGCCTGGAGTAATGAGAAGTTTGGTTTTGGCGCTTTTCATGCATGGAGTACGTACGCAAATTATGAAGTTGATGCGAAAGGTAAGATAATTACTGTAGTATCATATACTACTACATGGATTTGATAGAAAGATAAAAATACATACGGATCCATCAACGACATCCTCATGCCCTAGTGCGCTGGGTCACCAACCGACATGTGAGGAGCAGCAGCGTTGGTGGCGAGCTTAACGTGCATTTGAACATGCCGTCCACGGTTGCCCTGCGGTCCAAGAAGGCCAGCGTCCTATCATCCTCCTCTTGCATGCGCGTAGACGTGGGTGATTATGTCGATGGTGTCTTGCTGCGCTAGGCGCTGCACGGCGAGCGCAACCTCGAGGTGGACATTCTCCGGTGCAACGGCGGGCAGTCGCAGGGCCACCAATGCGTCGAAGAGGTTGTCACGATAGTGGCCGTTGAGGGTGGCGGGCATCGCAGAGCCTGGGCGCGTCGGCTGGAGGCTTACGTCAAAGTCGTCCACGAGCTTCTTGACGACAGTGAACTTGTCGAGGAAACCGACGAGGACCTCATCGAACAAGGAGACGAAGCTGTCGTCCAAGCATCCCCTCGCCTTGCCGGCCTCAAGCAATACTACCTGGAGACGTTCCTCGTTGCTGGGCCGCAAGCCGGCGTCGTGGACCATCTGGCACAGCCGGCTGATGCTCGCGCTCATCGCCTCCATGGGTCTAGCTTAGCTTCTACTACCTCTGTCCTGGTTTATTGGTCCCCGTTGTAATCCGTGTCAAATTTTGACCACAGATTTAACTAACAAAATGTTTATGCATGTTACTAAAAATTATATCACTGAAAACTATGTTCATATACGAATCCAAAAATATAATTTTTGTTGACATGCATCAACATTTTGTTAGTTAAATCTTTGGTCAAAATTTAGCACAAGTTACAAAGGAGACTAATAAACCAGGACGGAGGTAGTAGTAGTTAACTGATCTTGCTATTCGAGTGATCACTCTTGCCCTTGGTTAGCGTGCATAGGTGCGTAGGATTTCGTACTACTCCTCGACCCTCTACTGCACCTGCCTTTGGCTGTATGATAGGTGGGCCAGCCACCCCTGGGCCCACGTGTCATTCACCCAAAGGCAGTTGCCATAAGTCAATGAAGCTGTGCCCCCCTCCGTGTCGGTGCAGTATAGTCATCTCACCGGACCTCTAGTTGGGGCCAAACGAGAGAAGTTTGATGTTTACCGGTTTATTGGTACCCTTTGCATTTTGCGCCAAGTTTTGACCTTTGATTTAACTAATAAAATGTTAATGCATGTAAACAAAAATGTTGTGTAAGTCACGTTACGAAAACCAAATAATCCCAAAACACTTAGGCACGGTGCATTAACTCCCTCATTGTTTCTTATTTCGTGACATATCAACCAATGAGAGATGTGGGCCGTGCATGCTTTCAATGACTTGAGACTACCAAACATGACATGCAGTGTTTAGTTCATTGCATGTAATCCTATTAAGACTCTAGTTAGCAAGAAAACATTAAGTTCTCTCGCCGATAGGAATAAAACACCATGTATTTATTTACAGAGGGAGTAGTACATTTTTTGTGACATGCATTACTAGATATTGCTAGTCAAATACTAAAATCCAGATGGACGTGGTAGTACTCCTAAATCCGAACGGTGGTGCTACTAGTACTAGTAGTACTACTACCAATGTAGTACTCCTAGTAGTACTAGCACTGTACTACCCGTTGGTCAAATTATTACGTGCTGCTCCTCACAATGAAGTGACAAGACCCTGCGCCGGAGATGACACCTGAGTATAGGCGCCGTGTTCGGATACCATAGTCAGCCTCACCGTCTGCAGTCACTATCATCATGGTTGTAGAGCTAGCCTGCTTACAACTAGCCCTGTTCGACATAATTTCCCGTGCGTAGATGCCCGTGCATTGCACAGAACACCAAGATTGGGGCTGAACGGCTCCGGCAACGGCCATCGCGCCAGATTTTTCCACGGCCTTCTAGATGTGGTGGCGAGGAGATAAGGCTGATTGTGAGAGGAAAGGAGTTGTTTGTAAATAGGGAACAAGTGCGGGCATCTGTTTGCAAAAATGGAGAAGCTTGGTTTGTATGCGTCAGATCTAGATCTGACGGCTATTGGTGAAAGATTGGAGGCACAACATCATCACCAACTCAGGACCAGTTTGATTCGCAGGATTTTGAAAACGCAGGAATAGGACACGACAATATTACAAGTTTCAAACTGATATTACAAATGTTAGGAGTAATGCTGCACCTAGGAAGAGTGAATTACTAGGAAGTTTACGTAAGAACTTTCGTTACTTTAGGTGGATGAAGCGTTATCGTACAAACTAAAATCCACCGCCCTGACAAGTCACTAATGGGCAAATAAGTTTTCGAGTCTCTAGCCACTTGATGTTTCAAAAACAAATTCAGCTTCTGCGGAGACTTTGTCATTTAGGCTTAGACGCTTGCGGTGATCAGCACGCCATTCATTGTTGCGCCAAAGAATGCCAAACCTCATTACCTTGAGCACACTTGCCTCCAGAACAAAGAACCTGGCCAATTTAATCTCAGATGTGCTACCTCGATAGTCGATCAAATAAATTTCTATAAGATGGAGATCAAGGCATTCGATGAGATTGTTATAGTGTGGCACATTTTTCACTTTCAGGTCTTTTTTTATTTGCAAAAGAAGAGAACATATTAGAGCAGCTGGCTGCATAAGATTGCCGTGTCATCAAGAGGTACCAATATCATTCGCTCATACGATAGGGTTGGCTGGCTAGTGATATTTTTTCACTCTCTCTCTCTCTCCCCCTATCTCTCTCTCTCTTTCTGTTTCCTCTCATTTAACTAGGAGCACGTGAAGAGCTTGGGCATTTGTTGCCTTCCACTATGTGGCCGATGCCATATTTCGCAAAAGTATGCCACATAATACGCATCGATGTCAAATCAAAAGATTTTGGCACCACTCTCGCGATGTGAGAGAGTTGGCACCGCTGTGCACACAGACCCACATGTATAAACAAATCAATCAAACCAACTACACCAGCCTCTCACTCTCCCAAACAAGTGTTTTTTATTGCCTCGGTCCTCTCTCTCTCCCATGTAGTGTTTTTTCATTGCGTGAGTTAATTTGGCACCGGAGCAAAGTAGGTGATCCAGATTGGGGCACCAGGTGAGCAATGGAGGGGCATCGATGACAAATGCATCACAAGTGAATTTCGCACATGTTTTGGCCTACATAGCCCACTTTTGTACTCCCTCCGTCCCAACATTCTTGTCTTAAATTTGTCTAAATACGGATGTATCTAGTTACATTTTAGTGTTAGATACATCCGTATCTAAACAAATGTAAGACAAGAATTTTGGGACGGAGGGAATACTACCTCGTATTT
This sequence comes from Triticum dicoccoides, assembly GCF_002162155.2. Classification (NCBI taxonomy): domain Eukaryota; kingdom Viridiplantae; phylum Streptophyta; class Magnoliopsida; order Poales; family Poaceae; genus Triticum; species Triticum dicoccoides. The sequence continues at coordinate 155,949,616 of NC_041389.1, forward strand.
AGTATAAAATTTTGACCATAGATTTACCTAAGAAAATGCCAATGCATGTCACTAAAAATTACACCATTTGAAATTATGTTCAAAAATGAATCCAACGATATAGTTCTTAGTGACATGCATTAACATTTTGTCAGTTAAATCTATGGTCAAATTTTGATACTACAAAATTGGAAGAGTAAACCAGGACGGAGGTAGTACTTGCCCTTAGGGTAACCATAGAGTTACTAGAGTAGTCTAAGTTACTTTCCACTATGACTAGCCTAGGCTACTATAGTAGTACAACATAAAAATGATGCAGGTGATCACGTGAGAAAAAATACTAAAAACATTTCTTTCGGTGCAGTGCGTAGATGTAGTTTTGAACACTACACTTGTCATCGTAATTTGGGAAAATTACAAAAAAAAATGAGCTACGTTGTGATTACCGTTTACTAATAGGAAAGAAGTTTCACCTCGATGAGTAGCTTCTCCGTGCATGGAAAGCATGTAAGGAATCCAACAACTTGATCCAGATTGGGGCCGATAGATTTTAGTGCTAAGATCTTCACTATGCGCACGGACTAGGTCAAGCTTGTGGGAATCATTTTCTGGAAGACGGTCGTAAATACATCAAGAAGAAATTTAAAAATATGAATTTCAAGAAGACGGAGAAGAAGATGAGTGCTGTACCTGAATGATTACGGATCCAATAAAGAGTTCGGAGAATTTGGCAGACGAGTACACCAACGCTGCCAATTTCGGCACATCAATGACCCTGATTTTTGTTGGACCTTCTAGATCCGATACAAGCAATCTCTCAAGGAAAGGCGCATTCTCAATGACCATAACGTGGAACAGCTGGAGTGATCTCTTCCCAATTGATGTCTTGTTGCGGGGCCAGCAAGACACATAAATCCATCAGAGATTCGTCGAGGCGATGTGGAGGCTAATGAACTCGTGGATCTGCTCAAGATGAAGGTACTTGGGCGCAGTACAGCTGCGGAGCAGGTGCTCCATAGCCTTCTTCGAGATGACAACATCGAAGAGGTCGAGCTGCTTGAGTTGAGGGAGAAGAAGGGCGGGCGCAGCATTAATTTGCGAAAGATAGCAGGAGTTGAAGCTGGGGCGGCGCAGCGTTGGCATGAGGCGGAGCGCGGACGGCGGCAGAGAGCGACATCGTCCAGCTTCAAAGCTGAGCTCCTCGAGCTGATCTAGGGCGGGGATAAGAACCACTCGTCGAACTTGGGTTGGACCTTGCAGTTGGTACTGAACATGCGGATGTCAAGGCGTCTGGCTGGCCCAGGGTGCGATGAAAGGATCTTGGAGACTGCGGCCATGCGTTTGCAGTCCCCGTTGCAGAGGCAGCTGTCGATGGTGAGGTTGAGGGCGACGCAGGGCCAGAGGGGGCGCCACCACCGGGAGAGCAGGGCGGTCTGCATGGCAAATTTGGTGGGGAGGAGGCCGATGATGACGAGCAGCATGTCATCGGGGAGGCTGTTGATGAAGTCCAGGCTCGCCGGATGCGGTTTTGGCTCGAGCGGCCTCCGCTTGTTGGCTGCCTCGCCGTCCATCTCAACCGGCGGCGACGCCGGTGTACACGTGTGCTGGTGTGTGTTATGTGCTGGGTGTGCGCGAGTGCGTCCTTCTGTGCATGCTGCCGCGTAGTGGTGAATTGTGCGCGAGTGCGTCCTTCGCGTGCAAGAAGTTTGTCCTCAATGCGCCCTCAATTTACTAGCGTGCGGGGTGCTACCCCGAGTGGTTTCAACTTTGTTTCCTTCACTGCGTGTCAGATGGGCCTCTAGTTTACTTCTTTTCACCCACTGCCAAATGGGCCAGCACACCAAGATACAAAACACGAGCTGACAACGCAGCATGTGGATTGGTTGACTGGTCAACTAAACAATATATGGAGCTATATGCTGACACAGTGAGCGTATAATCCGTCGGTATAGAGAGTTTGCGTGAGAGGGGAGGCCCGTGAGAGATAGCAGAGAGAGAGAGAAAGAGCTACTCCCTCCGTTCGATAATGTAGTTACAACATTTTTTGAAGTTAAACTTTTGAAACTTTGACCAAGTTTATAAAGAAATTACTTATATCTGCAATACCAAAGATAAATGATAGTATGAAGTAAGTACATGTTGTGATGAATTTAATGATCGTTCCAGATGTAAATGTTTTTCTCCACATATACCTGGTCAAACTTTTCTGAGGTTTGACTTTTCAAAACATCCATATGCTTATGGATGTGACAGAGTCCCTAATGAGAGAGAGAGAGAGACAGAGAGATAGGGAGAGAGAGAGAGACTGAAAAAAGTGTGTGTGTGTGTGAAAGAGACATGTACAACACACGATAAAAGTGGAGAAAAAGCGTGCGTGTCTTATGCCAACATATCACGCATGCATCTTCGACAACGGAGGCAAGGTGATGAGATAGTGTGTGGTTGTTTGGAACCGAGAGAGGAAGACCCCTAGCACGTGGCCAAGAGGGGTCTGACAAACAAGGGAGAGAGGTCGAGAGAGACGTACGGAGAAAATGCAGACATGGGGAGGAGAGAGTGTATGTTTGTCATAGAGAGATCCCCTGTAGATCGTGATGGGACTACATTGGTGGGAGATCGAGTGACAAGGTGTGTGCGCGATAGAAGATGCCCCGAGAGATATCGAGATAGACGTATGGATGGAAGGAGACAATATGTGTGTTCTTGATGGCTAGTGAGAGATAATAATACTTAAGGGGGGGGGGAGTGCTTGCGCCTATGATGGAGTGAGGGATTATGGTACTTTGGGGGTGCTTGTCACATGGAGAGAGAACAAGGGCGAAGAGTGTTGGATGGGTCTATATGTATAGCGCGAGCGAGACATGTGTATGTGTGAACCAGGGAGATATAAGGCCAGTTTTGCTTGCGTCGTGAGCATCTTTTGCGTGGCCTGGGGATGTGGTTGGATTTCATGCACGCTTGTTTGGTTGCTACCTTGTGAAAAAGAAAGCCCGCCTGGGCTGGGTTCCCTTGCACTTTAATTAGCCTCACTAAACTCCAGACACTGCAAGTAGCCTGGCCCAAGCGACTGATTTTTGAATGCCTGGCCGTGCCTGGTCGTGCGGCCACGAGGCTAACAGCAACATGGATGGACATTAGCATTAAATAATTGATGCATGGATTGATTGATGGGACGTTGATGCTTTGCCTGGCCCAGGCATGAACCAAACGCTTCAGCACCACACAAGCCTGGCCAGGCAAAAATATTTTACATCTCACGTCTACACCAGAGTACCGGCCATCAAGGCATGAGGGTCAGGTCATGAACCAAACTGACCAATAAAGTTTGAGAGAGATTGAGGAGCCCCGATAAGGCTGAGTGGTGCGTCAGATAGCTGAGAGGGGGAAAGAGATATTCCATCCGCTCGATAATGCAGTGCATGTAAATTTTTTAGAAGTCAAACTTTGGAAACTTTGATCAGGTTTACGCAAATGTTATTTATATCTACAATACCAAAGATACATCATACAAAACTACATCTCATGGTGAATCTAATGGTATATGTTACGTACTAGATGTAATTCTTTTTCTCCATGTACATGGTCAAACTTTGTGATGTTTGACTTTTCAATAAATCTATGTGCTATGGACGGAGGTGAGTGCCTCAGTCGAGACAGATCAAGTGCGTGTGAAGGAGAATGAGTAAGTGTGCAAAAAGAGTATGTGTGTGAAAGAGAAAGTGACAACAAATGATAAATTAGAGAGAGAGTGTGTTTTTTTGTTTCTTATGCGAACATATCACGCATGTATCTCCGAGATGGAAAAGCGAGGCGAGGAGATACATGAAGATAGCTAGTGTGTGATTGTTTGCAACGGAGAGAGACACCCCTGTAGCACATGTCCAATAGAGGTCTGGCCAACAAGGAAAAAAGGTCGAGAGGGACACATGGATGGCATGGACGCATGGGGAGGGAGAGAGGGTGTGTTTGTGATAGAGAGATCCCCTCGAGATCGTGAGGGGACTATATGGGTGGGAGATCGAGGGAGTGCGTGCTCGATAGAAAGATGCCCCGAGAGAAATCGAGATAGACCATGCACATGTTTGTGATGGAGACTAAGATTAGCTAGTCATATACATATAGGGGGGACTGCGTGTGCCTACAATTGAGTGAGAGACCATCATACTTGGCTAGCTGGGCATGAGATTGTGTGTGTCTGTGCGTGTTAGATGGAGAGAGATAGAGTTTTAGATGGGCCTATCGAGTGCGAGTGAGATATGCATGTGTATGTGTGACCCAGGTGGATGGAGAGTTTGAGAGCGGGGGAAGAGCTCTGAGACGACATAGTGGTGCATGAGAGAGGTACGGGCAAAGAGCCAAGGAATTTGTGTGCGTATGATGAGTGCACCCAAGATATCTAGCTTGGACTAGCTAGAGTATCATATATAGTGTGCGAGAGAGACCTATAGATGGTGTATACATGAATGCAAACTAGAAAGACCCCCCCACACACACACAAAGAGAGAGAGAGAGAGAGAGAGAGAGAGAGAGAGGGACCAACAAGGTTTTTGTGTCGGATGCGTGCGACAGAATTGAAGATTGTCGGCGAGAGAGAGAGAGAGAGAGAGAGAGAGAGAGAAAGAGAGAGAACATGAGTCCGGGAGAGGGGGAGGTCGTGTTTTATGCATCAAAGACTGATATAAACCATGTTTCGATATAAACTTGCATTAAAATATTTAAATTGGAGAACATGTTGTCTGCAATCCACACATGAACGTATATATGCGTATATCAAACAAGTTCATTAATTTGACTTTCAACATGTTCATGGAGTACTATAATACTGCACAACATGCTACTCGATTGAGGTGTTCAATTTTGGATTTAGTTCACTATTTTGACCTACTGAACGAGCTAGTTCATTGAATCGAGATATTTCATTTTGGGTTTGATTCGGGTTTTTGAGTGGGTCAACTATTTGTCATATAGTAAATCGCTAGCAACGAGCATGTAAAAACACATTACTCCCGAGCATCATCTCTCCATCTAAAAAAGAAGTGGCAAGCTAATATTTCAAAATTTGATTCGAATCGACTTGGTAAGGTAGACGTGGATGCTCGTTCTCCCAAAATTTGAACAAACCGTTAAACATCCTCTCAGCTCGGTGGAATTCGCCCGAGCAAATAAATGGGAGACGCGAAATTACCGTCCTATGTGGGACACGCATCAATTGGCCCGTTGTACATCGAGGGTAGGTTCGTAACTTCAACCAAGCGTGCCTTCTCCTCGGCCGAAATGACATGTGCCGAATAATTCATAAACCATGGTCGGCAAAACACGCTCTCCTCGCCCGAAATAGCTCGCGCCCACTATTTCAAAACACGCTCTCATCGCCCGAAATCGCTCGCGCCCACTATAGTTCAAAACACACCCTCCTCACCCGAAATCGCTCCCGTCCACTATTTGGGGAGAAGCAAAGTTACTCTACTATCCCCGACCCTCAGTACACAGACCCAAGCCGAGAAGCTTATAGGCAAGGGTAGAACAGTAACTCCCTCTCATATTTCAGACAAATGCATCCGTAAGACATGGTTCCACTCCCCTCCCAATTCCCACCGCCCGCCCCCATTCATACCTCGTGGGTGCCAAATCACCTTCTCCTCGGGAAGCTCCCTTCTCCGGAGCCGCGAAACCTCAGCCCCACCTCCATGGCTCCCCCACCGCACCAATTTCACAGCCGCCCTCCTCCCTAATGCCAGAGACGCTATCCAATTGCTGTCGTGCACTAGGCCGTGTGCCACTTACTCCGTGCTGTTGGTGCTGCCTCGACGACGGCCGTGTGAACCGTACTGGAGCCGATCCTGGAGCGGCTCCAACTTCGGATCCGTCCAGAGTCCTGGCGCTGCTTCCGCGTAGCCGTCGACCGTGGCGACATCGCTCTTTCCCTACCGCAAGTCGCCACGGGAACCGCGCCGACCTCACCGACTCGGCAGCTGCACCTGCCTACTTCACCATGCCGCCAGATAGGTCGCACCCTCATCTGAAATCACTTTATTTAGGCGTGTGTTGTCTGGATTTTTATTCTGGGCTAATCGATTCCCAATGGGAAGCAGCACCCCTCGAGGCGGCAGAGCTCCTAGGCTGCCGGTTGGCTGGTGTCTAATGTAAGGGTTTGGGGCCGCAAGTTCACCGCAGAAGCGGCGCTTAGATGGCTATCTTTTAGAGTTGCGTGGGTTGAAGGTACTGCCGCCGCTGGATCTGGATGACCGGGAGTCTTTATGGATTGGCCCGGGGGCGGCGCAACCACGGCAGTGCGGTGGGGCGGGGAGTGGGGTTTTGGCCGGGGCCATGGACGATGGAGGCAGGCTGCTCTGCCGTTGGTCACTGGCTCTTCGGGGAAGATTCCGAACAGTGTCAGCCGGGAGGCACAAGATGGCCATCAAGCCATCCGGCGTAGATCGGACAGTACCAAAATAAAAAAAAATCGTGTGACCCCAATTTAGTCTTCAGTCAACAGACGTGTGACCACTCTCGTACCTTGCTGTTGATCTCTTAGTGTATTTCTTCGGATCAAAGAGATATGTCATTCTTAACATTATGCGTTATCTGCATCTTCAGACACACCATCTTCCGACTCACCGCAGCTGCTCCAACAAGGGAAGCATACACCACAAGGGAGCTACAATCCCCACTCAACAGTTCCCTGCATCGAATGCATTTTCCCGACATGGACAACCACAACAACTGCAGGGCCATCGACAAGTCAGCACATGATGCTCACTCCTATGGATGGCATCCAGATAGGTTGTACCCTCATCTTACTCGTGTGCAACATTTATGGCTTTGTTATTCATCTAAGCACGGAAAATAGATCATCACATTTCACTGTATATTCATGCTGATCTCTTACGGGTCTTGTTCAGGAGTTCACGTTGTTCCATAGTTCAGCTAAGATACTTGTTCTTTAGGTAATGATGTTCCATAGTTATCATCCATCAGCCAATGCTATCCCACAGACTGGTGATTATAGTATTATACCACTTCTAGTATTACCTATGTTGTTCTTTAATACTTTTGTGTGCCATCTAGTTAATCTCGAGTACAAACGATACATATTCTGTAGCTTTCATCTGTGTTCTCCCTTTAGTTTATGAGACCTGTTGCTGCTAGTTAACCCCAGTCCTACTATTTATGTCGTCTCCTACAGGCACTCATTTACATAAATCTAACTACTACTTGTCTTCCATGCATGTCAGATATAATTGCACACACTGATATATCCACAAGAACCTCACGGAGCAATGTAAAGGCCAATAAACTTGATGTCAATGATACCCAATATGATGGAACATGTAAAGGCAGTTCTTCAGAAGACTTGCAGAAAGATGATGAATCCTCTTCACCCCACAAGGTCCTTGCTCTAACTTGGCATGTGATATGGGTACAACATGCATATAATGTCCTGGAGTGTATCTACTCTGTTGCAATGCCATGTGCTTAGCATGCTGATCATGCATGTAAATATGTCATGCCTTCCTGTTTTTCAGTACCTATTCCATTCATGATAACATGTTTTCAAATTCAAGTATTGTCATTCTACTCTATCGCAATGCCATCTGCTTAATTTGGACATCATGCTTCTAAATATCTTATGCATTGTTATTCATCAGTATGTACTTCATCTGTCTGCCATACCATGTTTTTTTACATTGAAGTGTTGTTCTAGTGCTCTGTTGCAATGCCATCTTATTTTCCCAATCATACACGTGTATGTTGCCATAGTTATTTATGTACGTATTCTGCTAGCATATAGTTTTACATTCAACTAGTTTTTTTTTGCTGTGTTGTCCTGTCGTATCCCTAGCTCTTACACCATACTCCCTCCGTCCGGATTACATGTTGCCAAAATGGATAAAAAAGGATGTATCTAGAACTGAAATACGCCTAGACCCATCCATTTTTTTCCGGATGGAGGGAATACATGTCAATATGTCATGCCTTTCTATTCTTTAGTACCTATTCCATCTCTTTGTTGTCGCATGTTTTATAATTAAAGCACCATTCTTCTATACAAGGCATGCAAGGGGAAGACGACTATGTTAGAATCTGAAGGGTTACAAAGAAGGCCTTTGAAAAAGATCCAAACGCTAGGAGATAATAAACCAACTCCAGTTTTTACAGGTACTGCTTCAACACAGAGAAACCCAACTCCTACTAATAATAAGCAGATTCTAGTGGCCAAAGAACAAGTCCGCTCTAGTCCAGCAAAAATATGTCAACTCAATTCTAAGAAGCGTGTACGTATCCTTGCATCATGAAATTTTATAGCATGCTGATCATATTTTCTACATGTTTCTTACCCATCTCTCTTTTAGAAAATAAGCTTAACAGATAGAAGAATTTCTGCAATGGTATCATTTATGAGGAAAGATTCTTGCAGGAATTCTCTGTGCTCCAATGTAGATGTAAGTACCTGTTGTATATCACTATATTTTTACATCAGCATGTATTTTGTTAATCGGCGTGAATCCAACCTTTATCTCATGTAAATTTAGTTGTAGCAAAATGTATTATTAAAGGCCACAATGTTGATTTTTGTAAGGAAACTGCCTAGTAGTTTTGCATCCTGAGCCGCATGAGTGTACTATCTCATATCAGTGGGTTTGAATACTTTGGTTCTGCAGTGGGTTTTTTAGTGTTTTTTTTACTGTGTTGTCATGTCGTATCCCTAGCTCTTACATCATACTCCCTCCGTCCGGATTAAATGTCGTAGAAATGGATAAAACTGGATGTATCTAGAACTGAAATACGCCTAGACCCGTCCATTTATTTCTGGATGGAGGGAATACATGTCAATATGTCATGCCTTTCTATTCTTCATTACCTATTCCATCTCTGTTGTAGCATGTTTTATAACTGAATCACAATTCTTCTATATAAGGCATGCAAGGGGAAGACGGCTATGTTAGAATCTGAAGGGTTACAAACAAGGTCTTTGCAAAAGATCCAAACGCTAGGAGATAATAAACCAACTCCATTTTTCATAGATACCGCTCCAGCACAAAGAAACCCAACTTGCACTGATAATAAGCAGATTCCAGTGGCCAAAGAACTAGTCCGCTCCAGTCCAGCAAAAGAATGTCAACTCCATTCTAAGAAGCGTGTGCATATCCTCGCATCATGAAATTTTATAGCATTCTGATCATATTTTCTACATGTTTCTTACCCATCTCTCTTTTAGAAAATAAGGTTAAACGATAGAAGACTTCCTCCATTGGGATCATATTCGAGGAAAATATCTTGCGGGAATTCTCTGTGCTCCAATGCTGATGTAAGTACCTGTTGCATATAACTATATTTTTACATCAACATGTATTTTGTTAATCGCGTGAATCTAACCTTTATCTGATCTAAAATTAGTTGTAGCAAAATGTTAAAGGCACCAATGTTGATTTTTGTAAGGAAAACTGCCTGGTAGTTTTGCATACTGAGCTGCATGAATGTACTATCTAATATCACGCACATTACTGAATTGTAGTGCTTCTCTGGTTGCCCATTCATTCATTGTGTTAATGTTGCTTTCGTACTACCTTACCTGGCTGATGATAGCTGTGTCATATTGTGTTAATTTGGTGTAGGCTAGTTGCCCAAACGTTCGTTGTGTTAATGTTGCTTTCCTATTATCTGACTTGGCCAATGATAGCAATGCTAGTGTGTTAATTTTGTGCAGGCTGCTGAAGATAAGAAGACAAACTCTGAAAACAGCAAGGCAACCCCATTGTTTCTTTCCAGTAAATCTAGGCCAGGTAATATGGCAATAACTCATGATTAATCTGTTTGGTTCCCGTCCTAATTTATGTTATGATGCAGTGGTCGAGACACTCTCCACTATCAATAATACAAGCCTGCCAAAATCGCCATCTGAATCTGTTCAGTATGCTCTGTCTCGAATGCAACAGAATAAATGTATGTTTGTGAACCAATTAATGGCTGAAGCAATGATGGAAATGGTGGATGAATCAGAGGTGCAGAGTCGTGCGACACAACAACTGATCAATGTTTTCAGAGATTGTGTAGCAAAGCAGAAAGAACTTGCCCACATGCTTATGGGCGTCATCTGTGCTGAGGTTGCAGATTGTGACGTTGTAGATGGTTAGGTTCTGCTCATTTATTTGCACTGGCATCAATCTTTGATTGCCCAGTGGATGTAATTTCCTGTAATATATGCTGGATGTGCAAAGTTATTCCCTGTATGCCGTACCTTTGCGTGATCGGTTTTGGTCCTGTGCATAATTGCTCGTCGTAATGGGCTCAAATTATCTAATTTGGCCTAAAGACATGTACGAACTTTAGTGGGCCCGTTACTAGGCCGAAAGTTAATGGTCGGCCCTCTTACCTCCCGAGTCGTTAACAGGCCGACATCGAAGTGGGCAACAGGTGGCCCTAGTTTATTTCACGGGCCGTTAACAGGCCGTTACTAAGTTTGGGCTACATATGGCCCAACTATACTGTAGGCCTTTAGCAGGCCGAAAGAGACAGCGGGCTTGTACTGGACCATGAAGACCATGGGCCGCTAACAGGCCGAAAGTCAGGTCGTATTGTAAATGGCCCAACTGTGTTGTGGGCCTTTAGCAGGCCGAAAGAGAAACTGGGCTGGTATTGGACCATGAAGGGCATGGGCCGTCAAAATGCCAAAACTAAGGTCCGACTACAAATGGCCCAACTCATTTATGGTCCGTTAATAGGCCGAAAGGCACACAGGGCCGGGAATTGGCCCAACACTTAAATGGGTCGCTAAAAGGCCAAAACTCAGGTCCGACTACAAATGGCCCAACTGATTTATGGGCCGTCAATAGGCAGAAAGTGACACCGGGCCAGAAAATTGGCCCAACACCTAAATGGCCCGCTAAACGGCCGAAACTCAGGTCCGACAACAAATGGCCCATCAGATTTATGGGCCGTCAACAGGCTGAAAGACACACCAGGCCGGAAACTAGCCCAACATTTAAATGGGTCGCAAAAAGGCCAAAAGATGTACATCCTGAAAATTGGCCCATCCACTAATGGGTCGTTCACAGGCCGAAATCTCATCGGGCCGATATTGAGCCCAAATATATAGCGGGCTGTTAACGGGCTCGAACTGACGATGAGCTGCAATGGTGTCAAATCTTTAACGGGCCGTTGACGGGCTGAATTGGTGCATCTCATATGGGCCGTGGGCTTAAATGGACCTGACAAAAGTAGGCCTTATATGGGCTGGCCTGCTAATTTTTACTGGGACGACCTTTTCACAGGAATGGGCCTTTGTTGGGCCGTGCCACGTGTCGACGTATCATAGGCGCCTTCCGTCCAATGAGTGGATGACATCTGTCCCAACGATGAGCCGACATGTGTTTCCTCCAGCCAATGATGATTTTACACGTGGAAAATCCCCATTGGTCGGGGCTGTTAACGGGTTATCGGATCCAAAACTCGACCCGATAGGTTAACGGCATTCCGTTACGGTGGATGCCATGTGTCGGTCACCCTTGACGAAAGCACTTCTGTGATGCACGATTTATCGTCATGGAAGTGGATACTTCTGTGATGATAATTTTGGTAATGTCATGGAACACTTCTATGACAGCACAGGTATGACTATCTTGATTCTGTCATAAATTTGTCATGGATGTACATGCATGACAAAAAACGCGACCTACTATGACAAACATGTATCATCACGGAAGTGTATTTTTTTTGTAGTGCTCTATCCTCCGGGCTGACCGCCTATTTGAAAGGACGGGGATTCTCAGATCCAAACCTCACTCTCCCTCCCTGAGCTAGCATCCAATAGAGAGCTCCGCGAAAAACCATTCCAACATGGCCAGCCATCGCAGCTCTTCTGCTCTGCCTCCTCGTTCTAAGTCGGGGGATTGGGGAGAGTGTTCAGTCCCACATAGCCGTTTGATAGAGTTACAAACCCAAGGGTTTCTCCCACCGGCGTTCATGGTCCTTGTTCGAGCTGGAATAGCTACTTATGACGGAGGGGAACAAGCGGAGGGATCTCCAAATCCATCTCCAAAGGAGCATATATGCCTCATCCCGCATCTGCTAAGGGGCATCGGGTTTCCCATCCACCCGTTTCTTCGCGGTCTCCTGGAGTTCTACGGCCTCCAGTTGCACAATCTTACCCCTGCCTCCATTCTGCATATAGCGGGGTACGTCGCCCTTTGTGAGCTGTTTTTAGGCTGCGAACCTCACTTCGGATTATGGATGAAGTTGTTCTGCCTTGTCCCCCGCACCTAGGGAGAATCCCTATGTCAAGTCGGCAGGGCCGAAGTATGGCGCATTGCCGAGACCGGATACCTATCCGGCACTCCTATGAAGGCAATAGAAAACTAGCCTTCAGAGTGGTTTTACATTGATGACGTTCCCCTTCCGGATCCAGTCCGGATAGGCCTCCCCAAGTTCAGTAATGCCCCGCCGAGGGCACGCCTAAGCTGGCGCCCCCGGGGCCCTCAAGAAGAGGACACGAGGGAAATACACTTCCTGATGAGCAGGATAAAGTTACTGGCCAAATCCGGACTGACGATAGTCGAGGTCATGGCAATATGCATAATGCGGGGAGTGCAACCGCTTCAATATCGGGGGAAGCCCATGTGGCATTTCAATGGGGAAGACGACGCCTCCCGCTGCGGCCGTAAGGGTCCGGACTCTGCCGCTGCTCTGGCAAGAATATTGTCCGATTTATACAAAGGGGAAGAGGAGAAATTCCTTCGCATTAAATCGCGGGACGTATTCTCTATGTACAACCCCCAGAGTGGGTAAGTCGTCATTACTTTCCCTGTTTCACTTACTTTAGCGTTCTTCTGCTAAGATTGCCTGCATCGATGTTTCCGAGCAGGAACTGAGGAGGGCTGTAGAAGGAATCTTCAGCCCCTCCCCGCAGCCAGAGGACCCCGGAAGGGCCCTGGATCCCGGACTAAAAGAAGATCCGGATATTACCGTGGAGCTTATCAACGGGGTATTTTATCAAGCGAGTTGGTATGGTGCCTCAGTGGCCATTATGGCCGACTATCCTGGACTGCTCCCTGTGTCGCATGTAAGTCAAACTAAAAAACCATATCCTCCGAAGAGGACTCCCCTCAGGTATTATGCTTTACCCTTGAGGCATCGTGCTGTTTGTAGGGACGACGGTCGGAGCGCGGGGCTGAGCCCCTAGGGACTCGTCAGCCACGGGCGTCCGGATCGGGCAGGCTCAAGAGGGAGGCGGTGAGGGTCGACACACCGCTGCAGAGGTAAAGTAATAACCTGCCCTGCGATTATAGTATTTGAAATATAACAGTGCCCTTTTGCGTTTGGGAGGAAGAGAAGCAGCCGGACTATCTCCGGGGATCCCGCCAATCACGCCTCCACCAGCCGGGTTCAAGAACCAGCTTCGAGAGCGGAGGCGGACATGGGGCCAGTTCCGCCTAGTTCTCTGACAGAGGATGCGGATATGTTTTCGGCCACAAACTCCGAAGTGGAGAGCGCCATGAATCACCGGCGCCGGAGGGCCGTGCTTCGGAACAACATCTTTTCCGAAGAGGCATTTAATGCCTTTAATTCGGCAGATGCATACGTCCGAGCTGCTCAGGGCGGACTTGTCCGAGCTGCTCAGGGCGGACTTGCCCGAGCGACGAACCAGTATACCAAAGATATACGGGTAAGAAGCTTTGATATGTATGTATAACAATAGCCCCTGAGACTTCAAATGGTTGGAACAACTGTTTGAAGGATCAATTTATGCACACGTCCTTGTAGATAAGAATGAACAATTGGCTCGGGAGCTGGAGGAATGCAAGGCTCAGCTGAGGGACAAGGTTAACAAGTTGGAGGAATCATGGAAGGCCTCATCTGGTAACATTTGTCTTAATTGTATGAAGATGCACCAGTTAGTAAATGGCTGGTATGTCTAGTCTAACAGAAAATTCTATAGACAATCCCAGGGTGAATCCGGAGGGCGCAACGGATGACGACTCGCATCTTAAAAGGCAGCTGAAGGCTGGTGAGTGCATCCGTACGCAAGTTAAGCAAGACTTCAAGATGCCAATATTCGGCTGGACGTGGAATTAAAAGATGTCCGCGCTCAACTGGTGGACTCCGTGAAGGAGAACAAAAGGCTTCGACACGACATTTATGGTGAGTTCCCAGACGAACTGTATAATAGTTCAGCGAGGAAGTACATTGAAAGAATTTTGCTTGCAGGAATGTTAACAGGTCGCCCCGAAGAGGAGATGCCCTCATCTGCAAGTGATTTACTGCAAGACCTCTCACAACTGCACGAGCGAGCTCGGCAAGTGATGCAGGGTGTTGCTCAGGCCTTGTGGCCATCAAGCTTATTGCCGAACGACATGGGGGAGCTTGTGGATATGCTTCAAGGAGCACAGTGGCGCTTCCTATTGTGGAAGATGTCAGATTGCCGGCAAGGTGCAAGAGAAGCCTGGGCTATGGTGAAGACGCGCTACACCAAGCTGGACCCGAACCATATGGCCGAAGTAGGACCGGCGGGGCCTGATGGGCAAGAAAGTACCGTGAGCCTGGTATATGACCAGGTAGCGTTAGCCGCCAAGTATTCGCAATAGGATTGTAAGCTAGATAGCCTATTGGATGGTATAGAGGAAGAGTATAGTCAGTCCAATTGACTATGTAATTTAATGGACATAATTAGTCCCTAGCCGGATTAAAATCATTTGTCATGGCGGACCTTTTCGCTTCAACCTTGGATCCTATAGTCCAGGGTGTTTCCGAATATCCCTCAGTTATACAAGACCGGGGTATGCGTGGAGACAAGGCGTAGGGGTCATGAGTGCTTGAACAGACAAGTACCCAACTAGTTATGTTATATTACATGAATAGTAAGAAACATCTTCCAGGGAGAATAGTTCTGTTAGGGGTTCCTTTCCCTGGGTACGCATGCGACAATGCACATGTCCGGACTGCGAACGATGGCGCAAGATATAAGACTTCTGGGGATTTACGCTGTAATAAACGAATACATCTTTTGTTCACCGATCGAATATTCTCTTAAGGAAACTAGCTTTCGGCTTCACCCAGTCTGAGGTACACATCCGGCTGAACCAACAGTAACAATCGCAGAGGTGCTCTCCTTATGCCCTAGCTGAATTAACGGGAACGTAGGGCATAAACACAAGACCCAGGCAACCCAGCTTGGCCACATCTTAAGTCATATCGATGCATATAATGGTGAAGAAAAGGCACATATGGAAAAAGAACGCATATGTGATGGGCAAAAAGCCATTTAAAGTAATTATGATTAGCTTCCGAATAGGAAGCCCCCAGCTATAGCTTACACACATAGTACGGCCGGAGTGATCCGGGAGTCCGCACTGTATTAAATACTTTGTGTGAAGAAAAAAAAGGGTCGAGAAAGGAAAAAAAGGGGTGGAGCAGAATTAAAATGGAGGGGTAAGGAGACGAACACTGAGTTCGGCGTTAGGCGTAGAATCTCCGGAGTCTGGCCGCGTTCCATGGGTTCGGCTCGAGTCTGTTATCGGATGCGTTACGTAAGCGGTACACTCCTCCGGTGAGAACTTTGTCAATGACGAAGGGACCCTCCCACTTGGGTTTGAGCTTGTCCTTCTTCTTCTCCGGTAGGCGTAGAACGAGCTCGCCAATATTGTAAGTTTTGGCCCGCACTTCTCTGCTTTGATATCGTCGAGCCTGCTGCTGATAGAATGCGGAGCGGGCTTTTGCGACGTCGCGTTCCTCCTCCAGGGCATCCAAGTTATCCTGCCGATCTAACTCGGCTTCCTTCTCTTCGTACATGTGTACGCGTGGCGAATCATGTATTATGTCGCAGGGTAGTACTGCCTCCGCGCCATATACCATAAAAATGGTGTATATCCGGTAGTGCGATTCGGCGTGGTCCGCAGCCCCCGGAGTACGGAGTCGAGCTCTTCGACCCAGTGCGTATCCGAGTCTGTTAAGGATCGCACTAGTCTGGGTTTTATGTCGCTCATGATGAGACCATTTGCCTGCTCTAACTGGCCGTTTGTTTGCGGATGGTAGACGGAAGCGTAATCGAGCTTAATGCCCATTTTTTCGCACCAAGTTTTCACTTCATCGGCTGTGAAATTTGAGCCATTATCAGTGATGATGCTGTGGGGGACACCGTAGCGGTGTACGACCCCGGATATGAAGTCTATTACTGGTCCGGATTCGGTCGTTTTGACTGGTTTGGCTTCTATCCATTTGGTGAACTTGTCCACCATGACCAATAAGTATTTTTTTCTTATGGCTTCCCCCTTCAAGGGGTCCGACCATATCCAGCCCCTAGACCGTGTAGGGCCAAGTTATGGGGATTGTTTGGAGAGTGGTAGGGGGCATATGACTCTGATTGGCGAAGAGCTGGCAAACGATGCAATGTTGGACAAGGTCCTATGCGTCTGCTTGGGCCGTCGGCCAATAGAAGCTTGTACGGAAGGCTTTGCTGACTAGTGCTCGAGCCGCAGCATGGTGCCCGCCCAGTCCAGCATGGATTTCAGCCAAGAGCTGCCGCCCTTCCTCTTCGGAGATGCATCTTTGGAGCACTCCGGTAGCACTTTTCTTGTAGATTTCCCCTTCGTGGACTTTGTAAGCTTTAGGACGCCGAACTATGCAGCGTGCTTCATTTTGGTCTTCGGGGAGCTCCTGCCTATTTAGGTAGGCCAAGAAAGGCTCAGTCCACGGGGCGATTACGGCCATGATTTCGTGGGCCGAATATGTTATTTCGATGGCAGAGCCTCCGATTGTGTCTGATGGTTCGGGATCTGGGGGTGTGTTCGGATCCGTGCTAGTATTGCCGGACTCCCCTTCCCATACCACGGATGGCTTGAACAACCTTTTCAGGAATATGTTAGGTGGGACAGGGTCGTGTTTGGCGCCGATGCGGGCGAGGACGCCCGCCGCTTGATTGTTTTCTCGATCCACATGGTGGAATTCAAGCCCCTTGAACCGAGCTAACATTTTGAGGACGGCATTACGGTAGGCCGCCATTTTCGGATCCTTGGCATCAAAGTCGCCGTTTATTTGTGATATTGCGAGGTTCGTATCCCCCGCACTTCCAGGCGCTGAATGCCCATAGAGACTGCCATCCGAAGACCATGCAACAGAGCCTCGTATTCGGTTGCGTTGTTGGAGTCTGTGTATAATATTAGGAGGACGTACTGGACCGTGTCATCGGTGGGAGACGTCAGGACTACACCTGCTCCCAATCCAGCCAGCATTTTTGAGCCGTCGAAGTGCATGATCCAGCTGGAGTACGCGTCGTACTCTTTAGGGAGTTCGGCTTCCGTCCATTCGGCGACAAAGTCAGCCAGTACTTGCGACTTGATGGCCCATCATGGTTTATATATTATGTCAAATGGAAGGAGCTCGATAGCTCATTTGGCAATCCGGCCCGTAGCGTCGCGGTTATTTATTATGTCATTGAGTGGTACTTCGAAGGCCACTGTAATCGAACACTCTTGAAAGTAGTGTCACAGCTTCTGGGATGCCATGAAGACCGCGTATGCTATTTTTTGATAGTGTGGGTATCGGGATTTGCATGGGGTGAGGACTGTGGATACGTAATAAACCGGCTTTTGGAGCGGGAATTTGTATCTGTTAACCTCTCGTTCGACGATGAGCACTGTGCTTACCACTTGATGTGTTGCGGCTATGTACAGTAGCATAGGCTTGCCGATATTTGGCGCTACTAGGACTAGATTACTGGCCAGTAAGGTCTTTATTTCATCGAGTCCGGCTGCGCCTGCATCCGTCCATACGAAGTGTTCGGTGCGCCGAAGGAGGCGGTAAAGAGGCAATGCCTTTTCTCCTAACCTGGAGATAAAGCGGCTCAAAGCGGCCACACATCCAGCTAGTTTCTAGATGTGCTTGAGGTCTGTTGGTATAGCCAACTGCGACAGAGCTCGGATTTTTGCCGGATTAGCTTCAATTCCTCTATTGGAAACAATGAAGCCTAGCAGTTTCCCCGAGGGGACGCCGAAGATGCATTTTTCCGGATTCAACTTAATGCCGTATGTCCGGAGGTTATTGAATGTAAGCCTCAAGTCACCTATTTGGGTTTCGATGTGTCTATTTTTTATGACCACATCGTCCACATATGCTTCCACTGTTTTGCCAATTTGTTTTTCCAGGCACGTTTGAATCATGCATTGATAGGTTGCGCCGGCATTCTTGAGCCCGAAGGGCATAGTGTTGAAGCAAAAAGGGCCATATGGCATTATAAAAGCTGTTGCAACTTGGTCAGACTCTGCCATCTTTATTTGATGGTATCCAGAGTATGTGTTGAGAAAACACAGCGAGTCGTGTCTAGCTGTGGCATTGATGATTTGATCGATGCAAGGGAGGGAAAAGGGATCCTTGGGGCAAGCCTTGTTGAGGTCTTTGAAGTCGACGCATAGGCGCCAGGATTTGTCCTTCTTTGGTACCATTACCAAATTTGCCAGCCAATCCGGATGTTTAATATCTGTGATGAATCCGGCCTCGAGTAGCTTGGCTAACTCTTCCCCCATTGCTTGTCGTTTGGGCTCTGAGAATCGCCTTAGGGGCTGCTTGACCGGTTTGTATCCTTTTAGAATAATGAGGCTGTGTTCGGCTAATCTGCATGGGATGCCCGGCATGTCCAATGGGTGCCAAGCGAAAATGTCCCAATTCTCGCGTAAGAAATCTTGCAGTGCGGCGTCCATGGCGGGGTTCAACTGTGTCCCGATGGAAGCTATCTTCATGGGGTCCATTGGATGGATTTGGAATTTGACTATCTCGTCTGCAGGTTTAAATGAGGTGGACTTGGGTCACTTGTCGAGTATCACATCGTCCCTGTCCACGGTGGCCCGCAGTGTTGTGAACTCTTCGGCTGCTAGGGCTTCAGATAATGCTTCCAGGGCTAGTGCTGCGGTTTTATTTTGGGCGCGAAGTGCGACGTCCAGATCACTGGCTAGAGTGATGATTCCATTGGGTCCGAGCATTTTAAGCTTCATGTACCCGTAATGGGGTACAACTTGAAAGCTTGTAAACGCGTCCCGCCGTAGAAGGGCGTGGTATCCGCTGCTAAAAGGAGACACTTGGAATGTGATTTCTTCGGACCTATAATTCTCCAGGGTGCCGAATACCACATCGAGTGTGATTTTTCCCGCACACCGCGCTTCCCGAGTAGGGACAATTCCCCTGAAGGTTGTGCCTCTTTGTTCAATGCGGCTTTTATCAATTTCCATCTTGCTGAGTGTTTCTTCATAGATCAGATTTAATCCGCTTCCGCCGTCCATGAGTACTTTAGTGAGCCGAAAGCCATCTACGATCGGGCTAAGGACCAGAGCGGCTGGTGCCCAGACAGTCTGGAATCGAGGTTCATCACTGGCATTAAAAGTTATAGCAGTGTCGTTCCAGGTGTTTATTTTTTGCCACATGGCAAATTTCAGCGGAGCTTCGATGAGCTCGCTTGCGCCTATTGTTCGAGGCAAAAGTCTCGAAGACTGTTAGTACCGTATTGTATTCGCTGGCAAGATGTTGTTCCACTTTATGGCTTACAAGAAGATCCTCACCACTTTTTGCCACCTGCCGGAGTATCCAACATGCCCTAAGGTTATGAGTTGGTATTGTATCCGGAGTACTGTGGAGCTTACATGGCCCGTCGAGCCATTCTTCCAATATGGTTCCCCGCCCTCGGGTGGGCTTTGGTTTCTTGGAGATTGGATCGGCCGACTTATAAGAGTTCGTCTGTTTAGTTTGGACAAAGGTCTTGGTGAGAGTAGTACTATCCCAAAATTCTGTTTGGGTTTTCTAGGCGTTTTCCATTGCACAGTACTTCTATACTCTGATTGCCAAGTCCGCGAAGTGTACTATGTCACAGCGGCTTATAGCATTGAGGAGTCCTTCGTCCGTGCAGTTTTTGCAGAAGAGTGAGACCACGTTCTCCTCACGACAGTCCCTGACCTTGTTAAGCGCAAGGAGGAATCTGGCCCAATAGCGATGTACAGTCTCCTGGGGCTCTTGTCTAATGCGGGAGAGATGGTTTAAGTCCGGGTGGGCGTTGTTAGCTGAATCCGGATTTTGATCCGATCTAACGCCCAAGGGCGCAGGAGGTTCCAAGCTTAACAGCTCAGAATCCGGAGTGCTGCCCAATTTCTTTGGCCCGATGCCCGATTCTAAGCCCAGGCCCGGGTCATGTCTTCCCTTGAGCAGGTGTTTGGCTCAAGGAGTTTGGTGATCCGAACATAATTTGTCCTCAAAGTTGAGGGGAAATCCGCGTGTGGTTCCTCCACTATCGCTATCTCATGGGTGGCCAGCGGGGATCTGATGTCCCTTTGGTCGGGTTTAAGCCCGATCCGGTCATAGTCCGTAGCGACTCCCAAAGCGGCGATGCGATCCAAGAGCTCATTAAGGGAGGAGAGCTCATTGGATCCATCTGTTTGGCAAGTTCCGAACTGACGCGAAGGTTATGATTGATGACCCGAGAGGCCATCGTCGGTGCTACCGTCGATGGGCCGGCCATGATAAAGCCGCCGAGTCGGAGAGTCTGGCCTACAGCCAGAGCTCCCTCCGAGGTAATGTCGTCCTTGATGATGAGACGAGCCATCGAGACTTGCGGCGACGTCACAGAGGAACTCTCAATGAAAGCACCAATGTCGGTGTCAAAACCGGCGGATCTCGGGTAGGGGGTCCCGATCTGTGTGTCTAGGCTGATGGTAACAGGAAGCAAGGGACACAGATGTTTACCCAGGTTCGGGCCCTCTCGATGGAGGTAAAACCCTACTTCCTGCTTGATTAATATTGAATATATGGGTAGTACAAGAGAAGATCTACCACGAGATCATAGAGGCTAAACCCTAGAAGCTAGCCTATGATGGTATGATTGTAATTATGATCGGCCTTCTAAGGACCAACCTCTCCAGTTTATATAGACACCGGAGAGGGCTAGGGTTTACATGGAGTCGGTTACAAGGAAGGAAACACAATATCCGGATCGCCAAGCTTGTCTTCCACACAAAGGAGAGTCCTATCCGGACGCGGGTCGAAGTCTTGAGTCTTGTATCTTCACGCTTCAATAGTCCGGGCGTTGTACACTGTCTGGCCGTCCGGATACTCCCTAATCCAGGACTCCCTCACATCTCCCGGGAGGAAGGACTAAAGCTGTTGGCAGAGATACATGGAGGCATATGTGGGTCCCACATAGGGTCGAGGGCCCTTGCCGGCAAGGTTTCTTCTGGCCCACCGCCCTCCAGGATGCGACAACACTAGTAACCAAGTGTGAAGCGTACCAGTTCCATTCGAAGAAGCTTCATCCATGGAGCAACGACCAAGTGGAGAGAGCAAATGCTGAAGTTCTGCGAGGCTTAAGAATGAAGACTTTTGACAGGCTGTGCAAGAGTGGAAGGCGCTGGATTGATGAGTTGCCGGCGGTTCTTTGGTCGATCAGAACGACGCCAAATCGAGCCACCGGCCAAACACCCTTTGCCCTGGTCTACGGGGCAGAAGCAGTTCTCCCCACGGAACTCATATACGGGTCACCTCGAGTGCTCGCTTATGATGAGCTTGAGCAAGAGCGATTGCGGAAAGATGACGCGACGCTCCTTGAGGAAGATCGTCTCCGGGCGGCTGTGAAAGCAGCACACTACCAGCAAGCCTTGCGCCGCTACCATAGCCGCAAGGTTCCTGCCCGGAGCTTTGAGGAAGGCGACCTTGTTCTTCGGGACATTCAGTCGGCCAAGAATTCCAACAAGTTGATGCCGAAGTGGGAAAGCCCTTATCGGTAACGCGAGTCACCAGGCTCGGTGCACTCCGGCTAGAGACCGAAGATGCCATTCCAGTGAGAAACTCCTGGAACATCGAGCATCTCCGCAAGTTTTACCCATAAGGCGCGGCTGCCGGGCCTCCCGGCAAGCCACCCTTTTGTACAAGCCTTGCCGGCGAGGCATGTAACCCTTTGTACAAAGCCAGACGCAGACCCTGAGCATAAATAAACGAAGCGTTGGCGCCCTAAGTTATAGCATGCATGCTAGGTCAAGTCTCTTCCTCGGTTAGGGTTGATAGTGCTTGGCGGCGGCTAACCCCTAGCTTAGAGGTCGAGTGCGCATCTCTCTGTTCTTCTCTGTCTTCTTTGGTTCGGAGGGCACATAAGTATGCTTGCTGCGCTATTTTGGAAGGAAAGGGACGGACCGGCGTCCAGGCCCCGGCGAGCCAAAGTTGCCGGGGGCTGCAAGAACAAGGATCCATCCGTGGCAAGCCAAGGTTGCCGGGGGCTGCAGATCCAGATAAGTTCTCTATCCTCTTATCATGTATTTCGTTATGAACTGGGATATGTGAAACCTCGTTTTATCCCTAGACTACCGTGCTCCCCTCTTTCCATACTCTGGGACTTTCTCCTGGGGGCGAATTTGGTCGTAGTTGCGGCAGCAAGGAAATGAAACGAGGAGCCTAAGCCCACCTCATCCCTGCCTCTGCCAAGGGCGTGAGAAAGGTCGAGTGAAGTGGGGGGACAGCAAGGTGAAGGAAATATGCCCTAGAGGCAATAATAAAGTTATTATTTATTTCCTCATATCATGATAAATGTTTATTATTCATGCTAGAATTGTATTAACCGGAAACATGATACATGTGTGAATACATAGACAAACTTAACGTCACTAGTATGCCTCTACTTGACTAGCTCATTAATCAAAGATGGTTATGTTTCCTAACCATATACATGTGTTGCCATTTGGTTAACGGGGTCACATCATTACGAGAATGACGTGATTGACTTGACCCATTCCGTTAGCTTAGCATTTGATTGTTTAGTATGATGCTATTGCTTTATTCATGACTTATACAAAGTTCCTACAACTATGAGATTATGCAACTCCCGTTTACCGGAGGAACACTTTGTGTGCTACCAAACATCACAACATAACTGGGTGATTATAAAGGAGCTCTACAGGTGTCTCCAAAGATACATGTTGAGTTGGCGTATTTCGAGATTAGGTTTTGTCACTCCGATTGTCAGAGAGGTATCTCTGGGCCCTCTCGGTAATGCACATCACTATAAGACTTGCAAGCAATGTGGACAATGAGTTGGTTACGGAATGATGCATTACATAACGAGTAAACAGACTTGCCGGTAACGAGATTGAACTAGGTATTGAGATACGGACGAACGAATCTTGGGCAAGTAACATACCGATGACAAAGGGAACAACGTATGTTGTTATGCAGTTTGACCAATAAAGATCTTCATAGAATATGTAGGAGCCAATATGAGCATCCAGGTTCCGCTATTGGTAATTGACCGGAAACAGTTCTAGGTCATGTCTACATAGTTCTCGAACCCGTAGGGTCCGCATGCTTAACGTTATGATGACAGTTATATTATGAGTTTATATGTTTTGATGTACTGAAGTTTGTTCGGAGTCCCGAATGAGATTACGGACATGACGAGGAGTCTCGAAATGGTCAAGACATAAAGACTGATATATTGGACGACTATATTCGGACACCGGAAGTGTTCCGGGTGATTTCGGAGAAAATCGGAGTGCCGAGGGGTTACCGGAACCCCCCGGGGAAGTATTGGGCCTTAGTGGGCCTGAGGGGAGAGAGAGGGCAGCAGCCCAGGAGGTGGCGCGCCCCCTCCCATGAGGAGTCCGAATTGGACTAGGGGAGGGGGGCGCGGCCCCTCTTTCCCTCTCCCTCTCCCTCTCTTTCCTTCCCCCTCCCTCTTCCTAGTTGGACTAGGAAAGGAGAGTCCTACTCCTACTAGGAGGAGGACTCCCCCCTCCTTGGCGCGCCCCAAGGGCCGGCCGGCCTCCCCCCTTGCTCCTTTATATCCGGGGGCAGGGGGGCACCCCAAAGACACACAAGTTGATCTTCGTGATCGTTCCTTAAACGTGTTCGTAGGAATTTTTTTGAAATTACTACGTTCCCCAACAGTGGCATCCAAGCCTAGTTTTATGCGTAGATGTTATATGCACGAGTAGAACACAAGTGAGTTGTGGGCGATACAATTCATACTGCTTACCAGCATGTCATACTTTGGTTCAGCGGTATTGTGAGATGAAGCGGCCCGGACCAACATTACGCGTACGCTCACGCGAGACTGGTTTCACCGTTACGAGCACTCGTGCTTAAAGGTGACTGGCAGGTGTCTGCCTCTCTCACTTTAGTCGAACCGAGTGTGGCTACGCCCGGTCCTTGCGAAGGTTAAAACATCACTAACTTGACAAACTATCGTTGTAGTTTTGATGCGTAGGTAAGAACGGTTCTTGCTCAGCCCGTAGCAGCCACGTAAAATTTGCAACAACAAAGTAGAGGACGTCTAACTTGTTTTTGCAGGGCATGTTGTGATGTGATATGGTCAAGACGTGATGCTATACTTTATTGTATGAGATGATCATGTTTTCTAACGGTAGTTATCGGCAACTGGCAGGAGCCATATGGTTGTCGCTTTATTGTATGAAATGCAAACGCCCTGTAATTGCTTAACTTTATCACTAAGCGGTAGCGATAGTCGTAGAAGCAATAGATGGCGTAACGACAATGATGCTACGATGGAGATCAAGGTGTCGCGCCGGTGACGACGGTGATCACGACGGTGCTTCGGAGATGGAGATCACAAGCACAAGATGATGATGGCCATATCATATCACTTATATTGATTGCATGTGATGTTTATCCTTTATGCATCTTATCTTGCTTTGATTAACGGTAGCATTTTAAAATGATCTCTCACTAATTATCAAGAAGTGTTCTCCCTGAGTATGCACCGTTGCAAAAGTTCTTCGTGCTGAGACACCACGTGATGATCGGGTGTGATATGCTCTACGTTCAAATACAACGAGTGCAAAACAGTTGCACACGCGGAATACTCAGGTTAAACTTGACGAGCCTAGCATATACAGATATGGCCTCGGAAAACAAAGACCGAAAGGTCTAACGTGAATCATATAGTAGATATGATCAACATAGTGATGTTCACCATTGAAAACTACTCCATCTCACGTGATGATCGGACATGGTTTAGTTGATTTGGATCACGTGATCACTTAGATGACTAGAGAGATGTCTGTCTAAGTGGGAGTTCTTAAGTAATATGATTAATTGAACTTAAATTTATCATGAACTTAGTCTTGGTAGTATTTTGCAAATTATGTTGTAGATCAATAGCTCGCTTTGTTGCTTTCATATGTTTATTTTGATATGTTCCAAGAGAAAATTGTGTTGAAAGATGTTAGTGGCAATGATGCGGATTGGATCCGTGATCTGAGGTTTATCCTCATTGCTGCACAGAAGAATTATGTCCTTAATGCACCGCTAGGTGACGGACCTATTGCAGGAGCAGATACAGACGTTATGAACGTTTTGCTAGCTCAATATGATGACTACTTGATAGTTTAGTGCACCATGCTTAACGGCTTAGAATTGGGACTTCAAAGACGTTTGAACGTCATGGACCATATGAGATGTTCCAGGAATTGAAGTTAATATTTCAAGCAAATACCCGAGTTGAGAGATATGAAGTCTCCAACAAGTTCTATAGCTAAAAGATGGAGGAGAATCGCTCAACTAGTGAGCATGTGCTCAGATTGTATGGGTACTTCAATCACTTGGATCAAGTGGGAGTTAATCTTCTAGATAAGATAGTGACTGACAGAATTCTCTAGTCACCATCACTAAGTTACTAGAACTTTGTGATGAACTATAGTATGCAAGGGATGACGAAAACGATTCCCGAGCTCTTCGTGATGTTGAAATCAACGAAGGTAGAAATCAAGAAAGAGCATCAAGTGTTGATGATTGACAAGACCACTAGTTTCAAGAAAAGGGCAAAGGGAAAGAAAGGGAAACTTCAAGTAGAATGGCAAACAAGTTGTCACTCCCGTGAAGAAGACCAAAGCTGGACCAAAGCCTAAAACTGAGTGCTTACACTGCAAAGGAAATGGTCACTGGAAGCGGAAATGCCTTGAATATTTGGTGGATAAGAAGAATGGCAAAGTGAACAAGGGTATATTTGATATACAGGTTATTGATGTGTGCCTTACTAGCGTTTATAGTTGCCCCTGAGTATTTGATACTTGTTCGATTGCTAAGATTAGTAACTCGAAATAGGAGTTACAGAATAAACAGAGACTAGTTGAAGGGGAAGTGACGATGAGTGTTGGAAGTAGTTCCAAGATTGATATGATCATCATCGCACACTCCCTATACTTTCGAGATTAGTGTCAAACCTAAATAAATGTTATTTGGCGTTTGCGTTGAGCATGAATATGATTTGATCATGTTTATTGCAATACGGTTATTCATTTAAAGTCAGAGAATAATTTTTGTTCTGTTTACATGAATAATACCTTCAAATGGTCATACACCCAATGAAAATAGTTTGTTGGATCTCAATTGTAGTGATACACATATTCATAATATTGATGCCAAAAGATGCAAAGTTAATAATGATAGTGCAACTTATGTGTGGCACTGCCATTTGGGTCATATCGGTGTAAAGCGCATGAAGAAACTCCATAAAGATGGATCTTCGGAATCACTTGGTTATGAATCATTTGATGCTTGCAAACCGTGCCTTTTTGGGCAAGATGACTAAAACTCCATTCCCCGGAACAATGGAACGAGCTATTGACTTATTGGAAATAATACATACAGATGTATGCGATCCGATGAGTGTTAAGGCTCGCAGTGTGTATCATTATTTTCTGACCTTCACAGATGATTTGAGCAGATATGGGTATATCTACTTGATGAAACATAAGTCTGAAACATTTGAAAAGTTCAAAGAATTTCAGAGTGAAGTGGAAAATCATCGTAACAAGAAAAATAAAGTTTCTACGATCTGATCTTGGAGACGAATATTTGAGTTACGAGTTTGGTCTTCATTTGAAACTATGTGAAATAGTTTCGCAACTCACGCCATCTGGAACACCACAATGTAATGGTGTGTCCCAACGTCATAATCGTACTTTACTAGATATGGTGCGATCTATGATGTCTCTTATCGGTTTACCACTATCGTTTTGGGGTTATGCATTAGAGATAGCTGCATTCACGTTTAATAGGGCACCATCTAAATCCGTTGAGACGACACCATATGAACTATAGTTTAGCAGTAAACCTAAGATGTCGTTTCTTAAAGTTTGGAGTTGTGATGCTTATATGAAAAGGGTTTTCAACCTGATAAGCTCGAACTCAAATCGGAGAAGTGCGTCCTCATAGAATACCCAAAGGAAACTGTTGGGTACACCTTCTATCACAGATCTGAAGGCAAAACATTCATTGCTAAGAATGAATCCTTTCTAGAGAAGGAGTTTCTCTCGAAAGAAGTGAGTGGGAGGGAAGTAGAGCTTGATAAGGTAATTTGTACCTTCTCCCGAATTGGAAAGTAGTTCATCACAGAAATCAGTTCCAGTAATTCCTACACCAATTAGTGAGGAAGCTAATGATGATGATCATGAAACTTCAGATCAAGTTACTACAAAACCTCGTAGGTCTTCCAAAGTACAGTCTGCACCAGAGTGGTATGGTAATCCCGTTCTGGAAGTCATGTTACTAGACCATGATGAACCTACGAATTATGAGGAAGCGATGATGAGCCCAGATTCCGCGAAATGGCTTGAGGCCATGAAATCTGAGATGGGATCCATGTATGAGAACAAAGTGTGGACTTTGGTGGAGTTGCCCGATGATCGGCAAGCCATATTGTATAAATGGATCTTCAAGAGGAAGACAGATGCTGATAGTAGTGTTACTATCTACAAAGCTCGACTTGTCGCAAAAAGGTTTTCGACAAGTTCAAGGTGTTGACTACAATGAGATTTTCTCACATGAAGCGATGCTTAAGTTTGTCCGAATCATGTTAGCAATTGCCACATTTTATGAAATCTGGCAAATGGATGTCAAAACTGCATTCCTTAATGGTTTTCTTAAAGAAGAGTTGTATATGATGCAACCAGAAGGTTTTGTCAATCCTAAAGGTGCTAACAAAATGTGCAAGCTCCAGCGATCCATCTATGGACTGGTGCAAGCATCTCAGAGTTGGAATATACGCTTTGATAAAGTTAATCGAAGCATATAGTTTTATACAGACTTACAATGAACCCTATATTTACAATAACGTGAGTGGGAGCACTACCGCTTTTCTGATAAATATATGTGAGTAACATATTGTTGATCAGAAATGATGTAGAATTTTTCTGGAAAGCATAAAGGAGTATTTGAAAGGAGTTCTTTAAAATAAAGACCTCAATAAAGCTACTTACATATTGAGCATCAAGATCTATTGAGATAGATCAAGATGCTTGATAAGTTTTTCGATAAGTACATACCTTGTCAAGATTTTGAAATGGTTCAAAATGGAACAGTCAAAGAAAGAGTTCTTGCCTGTGTTGCAAAGGTGTGAAATTGAGTAAGACTCAAAAACCCGACCATGGCAGAAAATAGAAAAGAATGAAAGTCATTCCCCATGCCTCAGTTAGAGGTTCTATAAAGTATGCTATGCAATGTACCAGACCTATTGTATACCTTGCTCTGAATTTGGCAAGGGAGTACAATAGTGATCTAGGAGTAGATCACTGGACATTGGTCAAGAATATCCTTAGTGAGGACTAAGGAAATATTTCTCGATTATGGAGGTGATAAAAGAGCCCGTCGTAAATAGTTACATCGGTGCAAGCTTTTACACCGATCCAGATGACTCTAAGTCTCAATATGGATACATATTGAAAGTGGGAGCAATTAGCTAGAGTAGCTCCGTGCAGAGCATTGTAGACATAGAATATTTGCAAAATACATACGGCTCTGAATGTGACAGACCCATTGACTAAGCTTCTCTCACGAGAAAAACATGATCACACCTTAGTACTCTTTGGGTGTTAATCACATAAGCGATATGAACTAGATTATTGACTCTAGTAAACCCTTTGGGTGTTGGTCACATGATGATGTGAACTATGGGTGTTAATCATATACAGATATGGATATTTGTGTTAAATCACATGGCGATGTGAACTAGATTATTGACTCTAGTTCAAGTGGGAGACTGAAGGAAATATGCCCTAGAGGCAATAATAAAGTTATTATTTATTTCCTCATATCATGATAAATGTTAATTATTCATGCTAGAATTGTATTAACCGGAAACATGATACATGTGTGAATACATAGACAAACTTAACGTCACTAGTATGCCTCTACTTGACTAGCTCATTAATCAAAGATGGTTATGTTTCCTAACCATAGACATGTGTTGTCATTTGATTAACGGGATCACATCATTAGGTGAATGACGTGATTGACTTGACCCATTCCATTAGCTTAGGACTTGATCGTTTAGTATGTTGCTATTGCTTTCTTAATCACTTATACAAATTTCCTACAACTATGAGATTATGCAACTCCCGTTTACCGGAGGAACACTTTGTGTGCTACCAAACGTCACAACGTAACTGGGTGATTATAAAGGAGCTCTACATGTGTCTCCAAAGATACATATTGAGTTGGCGTATTTCGAGATTAGGTTTTGTCACTCCGATTGTCGGAGAGGTATCTCCGGGCCCTCTCGGTAATGCACATCACTATAAGACTTGCAAGCAATGTGGCCAATGAGTTGGTTACAGAATGATGCATTACGTAACGAGTAAAGAGACTTGCCAATAACGAGGTTGAACTAGGTATTGAGATACCGACGATCGAATCTTGGGAAAGTAACATACCAATGACAAAGGGAACAACGTATGTTGTTATGCGGTTTGACCGATAAAGATCTTCGTAGAATATGTCGGAGCCAATATGAGCATCCAGGTACCGCTATTGTTTATTGACCGGAAACAGTTCTAGGTCATGTCTACATAGTTCTCGAACCCGTAGGGTCCGCACGCTTAACATTACGATGACAGTTATATTATGAGTTTATATGTTTTGATGTACCGAAGTTTGTTCGGAGTCTCGAATGAGACTACAGACATGACGAGGAGTCTCGAAATGGTCGAGAGATAAAGATTGATATATTGAACGACTATATTCGGACACCGAAAGTGTTCCGGGTGATTTCGGAGAAAACGGAGTCCCGGAGGGGTTACCGGAACCCCCCGAGGAAGTATTGGGCCTTAGTGGGCCTGAGGGGAGAGAGAGGGCAGCAGCCCAGGAGGTGGCCCGCCTCCTCCCATGAGGAGTCCGAATTGGACTAGGGGAGGGGGGCGCGGCCCCTCTTTTCCTCTCCCTCTCCCTCTCTTTCCTTCCCCTCCCTCTTCCTAGTTGGACTAGGAAAGGGGAGTGCTACTCCTACTAGGAGGAGGACTACCCCCTCCTTGGTGCGCCCCAAGGGCCGGCCGGCCTCCCACCTTGCTCCTTTATATACGGGGGCAGGGGGGCACCCCAAACACACACAAGTTGATCTTCGCGATCATTCCTTAGTTGTGTGCGGTGCCCCCCTCCACCATATTCCACTTCGATCATATTGTTGCGGTGCTTAGGCGAAGCACTGCGTCGGTAGAACATCATCATCGTCACCACGCCGTCGTGCTGACAGAACTCATCCCCGACACCCTGCTGGATCGGAGTCTGGGGATCGTCATCGAGCTGAACGTGTGCTGAACTCGGAGGTGCCGTACGTTCGGTACTTGGATCGGTCGGATCGTGAAGACGTACGACTACATCAACCGCATTGTTCTAATGCTTCCGCTTTTGGTCTACGAGGGTACGTGGACAATACTCTCCCCTCTCGTTGCTAAGCATCACCATGATCTTGCGTGTGCGTAGGAATTTTTTTGAAATCACTACGTTCCCCAACAAAAGGCCTGTTGTCGGGCGGGAAAAAACATTTTTCTTGGAAGATAATGAGGATTCACTCCTTGTCGTGGGTTCCACCCGCGAATGAAAAACCCGGCAAACATCCCTTTTTCATTAAAAACATCCCATACAGGTACAGTTCATACGAAATGAAAAACATGAGCAAGGGGATTACAAGTTCTAAATCCAACAAAGGCCCGAAGGCTTACAAGACTAAAAAGAGATAAGGTGCCCGTAATCCCTTTCTTGTCCCTCTCCTCGGGAAATGGAACAAGAAAGCAGAAGGGCAAAAGGGGCGCCTAGGCGAGCTACGAGCGGCAGAAGACACCAAGAGAACATCTCGGTGGCCGTCCAAAGGCTAGATGGTGATGGCGCCGCCGGAGGAAGAGCTCGAAGACGAGGCGGCAGGACGTCAATACGCGACGAAGGTGTCGGTGCCTGCGTACTCTGACTTGACGGCCTTGCAGCCCGCCCTCTTCCTCTTCCGCAGCCTCCCAACGCCAGCCGCCCAAGGAGACGACCCCGAGAAGTTCAAGGAGCCGGCTACACGGATGATGGGGTCGCCGGTGTCGCCCGGAACGGCACCCGACGCCTAGTCGGACCCGTCATCCTGTCGCCCGCTACCCTCGTCATCGCTGCCGTTGTTTTCCTCGCCACTCTCGCTCGAGGGGGAATCTTTGTCATCAGAACAACTCTCCACGCAGCACCTTACGCGAGTCCCGAAGTGCCCTAAGATCTTGACGGAGAGTAGGCCACTCTCCATTAGTTTGAAATGGAGAGTGAGCCCCTCCGTCAAGCTGTGGATATGAGCGAAATTTTCCACCCTCAGCGGAGATACATGACATGAGGTGCAGGGAACTCGACATTGGCCCATGTGCTGTTGTTCCCGCAACCCTTCATATGCAGCCGCAACGCCTGCGGCGTATCCAGCTCCATCTCCCACACAAATGGAGTCGGGAGGCGAAGACGACAGTGTGGCGGCTGGCGCAACCTGATAAAGAATTCGTAAGGGTTGTCCCCGACGTGGCCCTCCATCGGAGGAGAGGCCCCTGGCGGAGGCGAGGCCGATCCGCCGCCCCGTCCTCCTCTCCCTCGAGCGCCACGACGGCCTCGACCTCGCCCCCTCCCCCTTCCTCTAGCGGCCGGCTCTGCCACTACAAGCTCTTGGGGAGGGGCGATGCGTTATCTAGCCGAAACCCTCACCGCCACCGATGAAGCGTCGCCACGCCCCCTCGCCATGGCAGAAGAAAGGGGCGAAGGATTGAGAGGCGTCATTCCTCCCGCTCCCCTCTTTATAAAGGGGCAGGGGCGAGACCCAGTCGCCCCTCTCGGCCAATCCGGACCGTGGAAATGACAGCAAGCGGGGCCGTCGACCGCCCTCCCCGCTCCACTAAAGGCGCGTGGGAATCGACTCACGCGCGCGTGTGACTTCCTACATCCCGCACGCCTGCCATTCGCTTTGCATCGTGCATGCAGCGAACGTGGCGCAAGGGATGGGCGCAGTAGGACGCGTTGAGCGACGGTTCTCAAGCGAGGGCGGTAAATGAGCAGCGGCCCTGCGGTCTCGGAGAGACACGCAAGCCGCCTCTTTACTGTCCACCACAAGATGACGCCAGTGTGCTTCCATCACGCAAGCGCGCACGACCCCCACGTTGCTCGTTCAATGCGGGTCATGGGGAAGTGCAGCGGATGGAGTAGTTACCACGGTAAAATCCGCCCCACCTGCCCGTGCACCGTTCTGGGCCTGGCCCAACAACATGTCGTGCTTATGTATGGCCCAGGCCCGGGGGCTCCTGTTGGTGTACAAAAGTAGGGGCTCTCCTTTTGACCCCTTTACTTGTGCACAGGCAGTCAGAGCCACGCGCCATGGACACACATAGCAGGGCAAAGGAGGGAAGCCGGAGAGAAGCTGAAGGCTCGAGACAAGCAAGGCAACGTCAAGGACCAAGGCCACAAAGGGCGGATGGACGAAGCAGGATGCCCCGGCAAGACCCTTGCCGGGGGCAACCTCAGCAGCCCCGGCAAGTCCCTTGCCAGGGCAGCTCGCCCACACCAGCGGAGCGAGCCACCCTCGAGCCCACGATTTCTAATGAACCACGTTGGACCAGGGCTCGAGAGGCGCCTCCGTGGTGGCATGCATATATTTGTGAAGACATAGAATGCTCAAGATCAGATGGGGGTTGAGAGGCAATAATCCTCACCAAAGGCCCTTACCGAAGAAACCCACAAGACCCCCGGCAAGATCCTTGCCGGGAACGCCAGCGCGCCATGGCAAGACCCTTGCCGGGCCACCCAGCAAGACCCTTGCCGGGCCACTCGGCAAGACTGTCAGGACCCTGATTCAATGCCACATCGATCTAGCATGTAACACCTCATATCACTTTGCGGCCTCACGCACGGTATTCCCACGGGTGTCGCCTTACCTTTGCCCGGGACCGTTTGCGCCTTTTGGCACACGTATATGATAGGGTCGCTAGCATCCATATGATAAGGAGCCTGGGATGACATGGCTAGTCGTAAACCCAAAGTGGCACAAACTTACAGGGACAGGCATCCATGACCCAACATCGAACGTGTCGGTCATCAGCGAGTGAATCCAGGCTGTAGCACTGGGCTAGCAGGACTCCGGTGAACAGGGCTATAGCGGGCTAACAGGACTCCGGTATTCATCGCGTGACATTTCCTCGAAGGGACAGACACAGGAACGAAGAAGGACACATGCCGGCCAGCCTAAGTGTTTCAATAACATACACACAATATGCTCGATATGTGCAAATACAACATGGCATCACAACATGACTCTACAACTCAAGTATTTTATTCAATAGGCTCCGAGGAGCGAGATATTACAAACATGGGTCTCTCGACCCAGCATTCAGAGCATACAAGTCAAAGCACATGCGGAAGCTTAACATGTCTGAGTACAGACAACTACAAATGAAAAAGGCTGAGAAGCCTGACTAACTACCAGATCCTGCCGAGGGCACAAGATCGTAGCTAAGGTAACAAGCTAAACGTCGAAGTCCACGCGGAACTACTAGTGAGAATGAAGTCTCTGCAAAAACATAAAATAGGCAAACATGAGTACAAATCTACCCAGCAAGACTTACATCAGAACTAACTACATATGCATCATTATCAACAAAGGGGGTGGTGGAGTTTAACTGCAGCAAGCCAGCTTTGACTCAGTGGCTATCTTGAACTACGACTGCATGTAACTCTTTAGAGGTGGCGCACACGAGTCCACATATTCACCATATCAATACACCACTATGGATCCGCTCCCATCTCCCCACGAGAGCGCCATCCATAGCACTCACGCTTATCTTGCGTATTTTAGAGTATCCACTTCAAGTTATCTATGAACTGTACAGGCAACCCAGAAGTCCTTTACCGCGGACACGACTATTCGAATAGATGATGTTAACCTTGTAGGGGTGTACTTCTTCACACACGCTCTCGCCACTTACCGCCATATACACGTCATGTATCTCGGCAACCTTCAAGCGGAAGCACTGGCGAGGGTGTCGGCCACGGCCTACCTAAACACTCAAGTCTCTCGTCCAGGTTTATCGCCTATTCGGGTTCCATCCGCAAGGAGATCCGGCCGGGGTGTCGCTCACGGCCCCAAATGATGTGAGCAGGGTTCCCAAGCCCACCATCCGGGTGCCACTTGGTACACCGTGCCACTGCACCTAGTCTGTCCCAAGCCCACCTGTACTGGGTGCCACTTTGTAGACTACTAGCACTACCTACAAACACCAGAAACTAGTTGCAACTCCTGGACAGAGAACAAGTGTGATTAAGAAGCCGAGAGGGTCAATTAAGGATCCCAATGAGTGGTAGTAGTTATTCATGGATCACAAACACAGAACTCAGTTCCTGAGGACGGTTTCAATGAGACAACCCACCATGTACTCCTACATGGCCTCTCACCGCTACCTTTACCAAATCGTGTTCACACATTTAGACCACACTCAGCAGGACATGTTCACACACCTCCAATTCATCCCCGATGAATCAGACCTGACTAAACTCTAAGCAGTAGTAGGCATGACAAACAAGCATGAATGAGTAGGCACATTAGGGCTCAAACAACTCCTACTCATGCTAGTGGGTTTCATCTATTTACTGTGGCAATGACAGGTCATGCAGAGGAAAGGGGTTCAACTACCACAGCAAGTAACAGATATGTCGTTGTTGTCCTAATGCAGTAAAAGAGAGCAGGAGCGAGAGAGTGGGATTGTATCAGAATGAACAAGGGGGTTTTGCTTGCCTGGCACTTCTGAAGATAGTATAGTTCCTCATCGGTGTCATCGATCACATCGTCAGAACCACATCTATCGAGAGGAGACAAACACCGGCATACAAGGAAGAACACAATCAATGCAATGCACAATATGATGCATGATCATGACATGGCAATATGCTGTGATTTGAGCTAATGCAACTAGCAATAGATTAAAAGAAGTTGGTTCGAACCAAGGGTTCAAATTCAAACTCCATATGTGTTTATTTAAATGCCAATTATGCAAATTTCCATATACAGCAACCTTAGGTTGTTCAAACATGCATGAAAATGGTACAGATGGATAGATTGGATTTTTCTAATCATTTTTCATATATAAATTATTTCATTTGGAGTTACGGTTGAATTTCTATGAATTTTAGAAGTTTATACAATTTTCTGGAATTTCTTGAATTAAATTAAATCCAGAAAATAATTAATTGCGTCAGCACTACGTCACTGTGACGTCAGCGGTCAACACGCGTCGGCCGGGTCAAACCTGACCAGTGGGGCCCACTGGTCAGTGACCCAGTCAACTAACTAAGTTAGTTAGCCCTAACTAACTGGGCAGGGCCCACTAGTCAGTGACTGTAGTAACTAACCTAACTAGTTAATTAGTGCTAACTAGAGTAATTAATTGGGCGGGGCCCGCAAGTCAGTGAGAGAGAGGGGGAAGTCAAACCGGGCAGTGGGGTCAAACCACGCCGGTCAACGGGTGAGCGGTCGCCAGCATTTAACCGCCGACGAGTCCAGACGCGGTGGTGCTCTGCGGGATTCGCCTACAGAGCGCCGTTTGGTGCGCGAAGCTCAGCTACGGGATGCGGATGCTCGTCCGCATCCAACCGTGGTGGTTGCGGAGGCTGGGGGTGGCCGGAGTTGTCGCCGGCAACGACCTTGGCGGTCGCCGGAGCTCGGGTGAGCTCGGGATCGAGGCTACGGCGGACGAGTCGGCGCGTGCGAGGCATCTACGGGCCCTACAAGATGTGGCGAGGTCAGCGGACAGGACGATGGGGCCGTTGCATGGCCGGAGCCACGTCTTGTAGCGACCAGACCTCAAACAGTCTGATCTCTATGCTCAGTGTCATCCCTGGATCAGTAATGCTGACACCACAGAGTACTTGGAGGATTTATAACAGAGTAGCAAACACACACTTATTACATCGAATGTCTCAAAAGAGAACTTATTGAAATAAATATGGCTTAAGGCCATCTAAAATGATAACAGCCGAAGGCTTGGAAGATAAGCGAGTCCATCAACTCCAACAGCATCACTGAGTATAGAAGCACGACCTAACAGCACCTTACTCGTCGTCTGAAAAGTCTGCAACATGAAACGTTGCAGCCCGAAAACGGGTCAGCACATGGAATATGCTGGCAATGTAACACATAGAGAATAACAAAGGAGATAGGCTATACTACATGCATATTTGGCTGGTGGTAAAGCTCTATGGTTACAGTTTTTGCGAAAAGCCAATTTTTCCCTACTGCAAAGGAATAAATTTAATTAACTATCATGGTGGTTGTTAAACATTGAGAATGGTTGAGAGCATCCTCAATCCCAATTAAAAGTACTAATTAAAACCCAACAATATTAATTAGAAGTAACATGATGAGATTCACATGATAATCAAGTACTAGATACTCAAGATGTCCATAACCGGGGACACGGCTAACCATGATTAGTTTATACACTCTGTAGAGGTTTGCGCACTTTTCCCCACATGACTTGATCGCCTTCGCTTGGTTTCTCGCACTACATGGTGTTTGAGAAACGGATGACCGAGACATAGTCTTTCAGAAGCACTAGCACCTTACATGAGGGGTAGACCGTACCAACCTACATCCCCTACATCTGCTAGTCCACCCCGTAAGAGTTCGCACAACTTAGTCAACTATGCTAGAGCCCATAATAGCATGTGGCTGCACACGGAAGTTTCTAGTTTGAATAATCTCATGATCCCTTTGAGCCTGGGTGGCAGTCCGAAGAAATACAGGCAAGTCCTGCTAGAAAACAGGTGCCTCAATCCACCCAGATGTGTGTTTAAGTTGCCACCTTAAATAAACCATTAATTAACAATCTCACATCTGTCATGGATACACTCACCTAATCCACGTCTACTAGCATAGCATGGCATAATAAGCAAACGTAGAAGTAACTCCCAAAGGTTTGAAAATAAAACAGGTAATAGGTACTACCTCATCTACTTCCCATCCCACAATTTAATTAGATCCTAGTCATGCAATATTTGAGGATAGATCTAATGCATAAAACTGGGTAGTAGAAAGGTATGATCAAGTGTTACTTGCCTTGCTGATGATCCGCGAGACCTAGAGACTCGAAGTAACAGGCGGCGCACTCCGGGTATTCTATCGCAGACAAACAAACAAGAACACAATAAGTAATCATCTAATGCACAGGTAAAACTCGAATAAAAGATCCAACCAGAATGTTCAACTTAAGAACTCCGGTTTGCAAAAAGAATCAAATCGAATAAAGCAACGAAAGTCAAACGGCGAAAGAAATCAGCTTCATTTTACTAATCTGGATCTAAGTCAAATTTTACAGAAGCAAAAACTTGTTTAAGTATATTATTCGGAAAGAGGGTTTCGAGACGAAACTCCAGGCGCTTGAATCGCCTGATTCCGATAAACGAGCGAAAAGATATACTAAACCGAAAATCAGATCAGAAATCGCGATCAGAAAATAACCGCGGAAAATCCGAGAAAAAGAAAAACGATGAACGGATTAACGAACGAACGTTCGTTAATTAAACGAATCTGATGAAAAGCGTTCGCTAAAACGAACTAACGGACGAATGTCCGCTAATTAACCTAAACTGAAAAAAAACCGAAACTAAAAAAACGAAAAAAAAACAAAACAAAACCGCCTGGTTTTCGAAAAAAAAACGGCGCGCTTTTCGAGGCAGCGGCGAACCTCGGGATGCGGGGCGGCGGGGGGCGGCGGCGACGGGCGGTGGCGGCGATGCTGGGCT
>NC_041389.1:155988238-155996273 GCF_002162155.2 Triticum dicoccoides
GGTGGGCGGCGGGGCGTGACGGCGGCGGCTGGCGCTAACGGGCCGGGGCGGCGGCGGGGCTGGCGGCTGAGGCCTGGGGG
Source organism: Triticum dicoccoides (assembly GCF_002162155.2). Classification (NCBI taxonomy): domain Eukaryota; kingdom Viridiplantae; phylum Streptophyta; class Magnoliopsida; order Poales; family Poaceae; genus Triticum; species Triticum dicoccoides. The sequence goes on from NC_041389.1 coordinate 155,988,319, forward strand.
GGGCGGCGCGGCGCTATATAAAGGCGCCCCGAGCGGAGTCCCGCTCGGGCACGGCCCGTTAGGTCGGTTCCGTTTTTTTTAATTATTACGCCCAGAAAAAAAACAAAAGAAATACTAAACGGAATCCAAAAATCCCGAAATAAATTTTCCCCGGCTTCTAAAATCAAGCCGGACTAGATAAACATTTATTTGGGGCCTAAATGCAATTTTGAAAAACGCGCATTTTTCCTAAATTCAAATAAAAAGCGAAAAACTACAAAATAAAACTTATTTGATTTTTTATTAAATCTTCATTATTTCTTTATTTTGGGAAAGTCATTTTATTCCCTCTCTGAATTTTTGGAAGTAGAAATAATTGAAGATAAAATAAATAAAATCAATGATCCTATTTTCAACATTTGAGGAAAACCCAAATATGAAAATAACGAAATCCCCAACTCTCTCCGTGGGTCCTCGAGTTGCGTAGAATTTCTAGGATCGAGCCAATAATGCAACAAAAATATGATATGCAATGATGATCTATATATAACATTCCAAATTGAAAATTTGGGATGTTACAAACCTACCCCCCTTAAGATGAATCTCGCCCTCGAGATTCGGGTTGGCTAGCAAATAGGTGAGGGTGGTCCTTGAGCAAATCTTCCTCTCGCTCCTAGGTGGCTTCCTCCTCGGTGTGGTGGCTCCATTGAACTTTGCAAAACTTGATAACCTTGCTGCGGGTAACTCTGCTGGCATAATCCAAAATTTTAACTGGTTTCTCCTCATAGGTCAAATCTTCTTTCAACTGAATCGTTTCCAATGGCACAGTATCTCTTAGTGGTATATCAGTCATCTCTGCGTGGCACTTCTTCAACTGTGAAACATGGAACACATCGTGAACTCCTGACAATCCCTCAGGTAATTCCAACTTGTACGCTACTTCTCCCATGTGTTCCAAAATCTTGTATGGCCCCACAGAACATGGCGCTAACTTTCCTTTAACTCCAAAACGCTTAACTCCTCGAAGTGGAGATACTCGAAGATAAACTCTGTCTCCGACTTCGTATTCTGTCTCCTTGCGTTTCGAGTCGGCATAGCTCTTCTGCCTTGACTGAGCTACCTTAAGCCTGTCGCGAATCAACTTTACTTTTTGTTCAGACTCCTTAATCAAATCTGGTCCAAACAACTGGCGGTCTCCAACCTCATCCCACAACAACGGGGTTCTGCACCTCCTTCCGTATAAGGCTTTGAAAGGGGCCATCTTCAAACTGGATTGATAACTATTGTTGTAAGAAAACTCCGCGTATGGCAAGTTGTCATCCCAACTTGATCCATAATCCAAAACACAAGCTCTAAGCATATCCTCCAAAATCTGATTGACTCTCTCAGTCTGTCCATCTGTCTGTGGGTGGAAAGCTATGCTAAACTCCAGTCTGGTTCCCAATGTTTCATGCAACTGCTTCCAGAATTTCGAGGTGAATTGGATTCCTCTATCTGATACAATACTTCTCGGAACTCCATGCAAACATACAATACTCGTCATGTATATCTTAGCCAATTTGGCACTGATGTAGGTAGTCTTTACTGGGATGAAATGAGCTACCTTCGTCAAACGATCAACTACAACCCAAATCGAGTCATAGCCGGAACGAGTCCTGGGCAATCCCGTGATGAAATCCATGCCTAGTTTATCCCACTTCCATTCAGGTATAGGCAATGGCTGCAACAATCCAGCTGGCTTCTGATGTTCTGCCTTCACCCTCTGACATACATCACAAACTGCTACATACTCTGCAATATCCTTCTTCATTCCGGTCCACCAGAATGTTTTCTTCAAATCCAAATACATCTTTGTATTTCCAGGGTGGATCGAATATGGCGAATCATGTGCCTCTTGCAGAACCAACTTCCTGATCTCCGGGTCATTGGGCACAAAAACACGGTCCTCAAATCGTAAGGTATCGTACTCATCCTCACGAAATCCTTTAGCCCTTCCCTTTCTCATTCGTCCTTAATAGTGGCAACTTCCGTATCTGCCTTTTGAGCTTCTCTGATTTTATCCATCAAAGTTGACTGAATCTCCAATGCTGCTACATAGCCTCTCGGAACTATTTCCAAACATATCTCTCGAAGGTCCTCGACTAACTCCTTGGGTATTTCTCCCGTCATTAGAGTATTGACATGGCTCTTGCGGCTCAACGCGTCTGCTACAACGTTAGCCTTCCCGGGGTGATAATGCAATCTCATATCATAATCCTTAATAAGTTCCAACCATCTCCTTCGCCTGAGATTCAACTCCTTCTGTGTGAAGATGTACTTCAAACTCTTGTGATCCGTGTACACCTCACAATGATTTCCAATGAGAAAATGTCTCCACGTTTTCAATGCATGCACTACGGCTGCTAACTCCAAATCATGCGTAGCATAATTCAACTCATGCGGCTTAAGCTGTCGTGAAGCATACGAAACAACTCCTCCCTCCTGCATAAGCACTGCTCCAAGTCCTCGTCGTGAAGCGTCACAATACACTTCATAATCCTTAGTCTGATCTGACAGAATCAACACTGGCGAGGTAACCAAATGTTTCTTCAATTCTTGGAAACTAGCCTCACACTCCTCGGTCCAAATGAACTTGGTATCCTTCTTCAACAATTCTGTCATAGGCTTCGCAATCTTCGAGAAATTTTCAATGAATCTTCGGTAGTATCCTGCGAGTCCAAGGAAACTCCTGATATCTCCAACTGTGGTTGGTGCTTCCCAATTTGTCACAGTGACTACTTTAGTGGGGTCTACTGCGATACCTTCTCCGGATATAACATGCCGAGAAATCCAACTTCCTTCAACCAAAACTCACACTTGCTGAACTTGGCGTATAGCTGATGTTCCCTGAGTTTCTCTAGTACTAATCGCAAGTGCTCCTTGTGTTCCTCTTCATTCCTCGAGTAAACCAAAATATCATCAATGAACACCACGACGAACTTATCCAAAAACTCCATAAACACCTTGTTCATCATGTTCATAAAATAGGCTGGGGCGTTAGTCAGACCAAATGACATAATGGTATACTCATACAGCCCGTACCTGGTGGTAAAAGCCGTCTTCGGTATATCTTGCTCCCGAATCTTCAACTGATGGTACCCTGATCGCAAATCGATCTTGGAAAACACCTTAGCTCCTTGCAACCGATCAAACAGATCATTTATCATTTGTAGTGGGTACTTGTTCTTGATTGTTACTTCATTCAATCCGCGATAATCAACAACCATTCTTAACGATCCATCCTTCTTCTCCACTAGAAGTACTGGCGATCCCCAAGGCAAAGAACTTGGGCGAATAAAACCTTTGTCCAACAACTCCTTAATCTGCTTCTTGATTTCCTCCAAATCTTGGGCTGGCATCCTGTACGGTCTCTTGGATATTGGCCCAGTGCCTGGCAGTAGCTCAATTAAGAATTCAATGTCTCTATCCGGTGGCATGCCTGGCAACTCTTCTGGAAATACATCGGGGAAATCCCTTACCACTGGTACTTCCTCCTGCACAACTCCTGATAGGGAATTTACATGTGCTCTCCTCGGCTCCTGCCGTGATACATACTTAATCCTTCTTCCTTGAGGTGTGGTAAGCAAAATCGACTTACTGACGCAATCAATATTCCCTCCATACTTTGATAACCAATCCATGCCTAATATCACATCCAAACCTTGCGATTCCAAAACTATTAGGTCTGAGGGAAATACATGGTGTCCAATCCTTAATGACAGTTGATCACACCATTTACTAGCCATATACTCTGCTCCGGGTGAGGTTACTAGCATGGGTGACCTAAGTGCTTGGGTTGGAAATTTATATTTATCCACAAATCCCCTTGATATGTATGAATGCGATGCACCAGTATCGAAAAGAACAACTGCAGTAAATGTCTTAACCAAAAACTTACCTATTACTGCATCTGGCTGAGCTTCAACCTCCTCCACGGTAACGTGGTTTACTTGCCCCCTGTTGAAAGGGTTCTGCTTCTTTCCTGAGCTTCCATTACCATTTCCATTTTGGCCTTATGGGCAATCATTTGCATAATGCCCCGTCTTGCGGCACCTATAACAAGTGATATGGCTCAGGTCTGCCTTGGATGGTGTTGACAGGTTGGTGCGGCTTTGTCCATTGCTTCCTCCATTCCCGTTCCCATTCTTTGTGCCATTGTGATTGTGCGAACTGCCTCCTCCATGAGTATGTTGAAAATGCCCTCCTGACTTTGGGGTAAAGCGTGGTTTCTGCTGAGCTCCAGAATTATACTTCCCCTGTGCATACTTCCTCTTACAATTATCGATCTGCTGCTGCTTCCCTTCAATCATAAGAGCATGATCTACTAACTCCTGGTAATTATTGAAAGTGGCTACCATCAACTGCATGCTCAGCTCATCATTCAGTCCTTCCAGAAACTTCTCCTGCTTAGCTGCATCCGTAGCAACGTCATCTGGGGCATAACGTGCTAGCTTACTAAAATCATCCACATACTGGCCAACTGTCCGTCCTCCTTGGCGTAAGTTGCAAAACTCACGCTTCTTCATGGCCATAGCTCCTGCTGAAACATGGGCAGTACGAAAAGCTTGCTGAAACTGATTCCATGTGACAGTGTCTACAGGGTAAGTGGCTGTAAAATTCTCCCACCATGCTGCTACGGGTCCGTCAAGCTGATGTGCGGCAAACTTCACCTTTTCTCCATCTGTGCATCCTGCAGTGGTCAACTCCCTCCCTATCTTACGGAGCCAATCATCGGCTACTATCGGCTCGGTGCTACTGGAAAACACCGGCGGATTCAACCTTAAGAAACGTGCCAGATGGTCAACAGGTGGTGGTGGTGGTGGGTTGTTGTTGTTGTTGCCTTGGTTCGATACCAATGTTTGAATCAAGGTATTCTGCTGCTGAATCAACTGAGTGATCTCTGGCGGAAAAACAAACTCGGGGTCACGTCTCGGAGGCATCTGAGGGTTTAAAGGGGAGAGTTAATAATAGAAATGAGGTCTAGTGAGAATACACTACCCATATGCACATGAGACAAAACACACAATATCATTCCAATCAATTCAAACAAGGGCATACAACGGTCTAACTATCGTTACAAAAGTGCTTGGACTAAAACTAGTTTAATGGTGGAAAATTCTACTACTGTTATGGTGGTCAACTAGAAAAACTGATCCGATGCAGATTCCATGATATCTGCTCCAACTTCATCAACATAGTCATCATCGCTGTCGTCGGGATCCGAGTCGGTGTCGTCGATGATGATATAATTATCTGGACATGTAGGTTCATCCTCTTCTCCTCTGGGTGCTGAACCTCCCATGAATACTCCAATCTTCTCCTTAAGGTCACCGTTCTGTCTTACTAGAGTGACGATTTCTTCCATATAGTCTTCACGCGTAGCCTTGAGTTCTGCTTCTAGCTCCTTAATCCTGGTCATAGCCTTCTGTAACTCTTCCATATCCGCGCACATCTGGTTCTCCTGGCGTCGGATGTGTTGGTTTAACTCCTGAATATAAGCTGCGATTGATCTGTCCCTCCTAGTGGTGATCATCTCCCAATGCTCATCTCGGCGCCCGCAAATCTGGTAGATGGTATTCTTGAGATCGTTGTAGTAAACTTCTCTAATTCGTCCCATGGCGATGTGAGCTGCCATGCTCTTTCCTAGGCTCCATGTTGGTACATCAAAGGTAAACTCTATTGGCTCCGTGACTGGTGCAAACGTCCTTCCTGGAATGTAGACTTGAATCCTCCAGCGCTCCTCTTCGGGTAAAGTTGCGTTGAAAGTTCAAGTGAAGCTTGGTACTCCTATGTCCAAGTATCTAGCGGCTTCCTTCAAGTGACATCCAAAAGGTGAATTCTCATCTGGTTGCGCGAACTTGATCCTTGCATCCGCCATCCTAAAGAATAGGAAAGATTAGGAGTCAGAATGAGAAGAAAGAGTAGTGATCTAGGGCTTAAGCTTAGTGGCCGTGTCCTACAGTCAGCGTGTGCTCTGATACCACCTTGTAGCAAGCAGACCTCAAACAGTCTGATCTTTGTGCTCAGTGTCATCCCTGGATCAGTAATGCGGACACCACACAGTACTTGGAGGATTTATAACAGAGTAGCAAACACACACTTATTACATCGAATGTCTCAAAAGAGAACTTATTGAAATAAATATGGCTTAAGGCCATCTAAAACGATAACAACGGAAGGCTTGGAAGATAAGCGAGTCCATCAACTCCAACGGCATCCCGGAGTATAGAACCATGACCTAACAGCACCTTACTCGTCGTCTGAAAAGTCTGCAACATGAAACGTTGCAGCCCGAAAATGGGTTAGCACATAGAATATGCTGGCAATGTAACACATAGAGAATAACAATGGAGATAGGCTATACTACATGCATATTTGGCTGGTGGTAAAGCTCTATGGTTACAGTTTTTGCGAAAAGCCAATTTTTCCCTACTGCAAAGGAATAAATTTAATTAACTATCATGGTGGTTGTTAAACATTGAGAATGGTTGACAGCACCCTCAATCCCAATTAAAAGTACTCATTAAAACCCAACAATATTAATTAGAAGTAACATGATGAGATTCACATGATAATCAAGTACTAGATACTCAAGATGTCCATAACCGGGGACACGGCTAACCATGATTAGTTTATACACTCTAAAGAGGTTTGCGCACTTTTCCCCACATGACTCGATCGCCTCCGCTTGGTTTCTCGCACTACATGGTGTTTGAGAAACGGAAGACCGAGACATAGTCTTTCAGAAGCACTAGCACCTTACATGAGGGGTAGACCATACCAACCTACATCCCCTACATCTGCTAGTCCACCCCGTAAGAGTTCGCACAACTTAGTCAACTATGCTAGAGCCCATAATAGCATGTGGCTGCACACGGAAGTTTCTAGTTTGAATAATCTCATGATCCCTTTGAGCCTGGGTGGCGGTCCGAAGAAATACAGGCAAGTCCTGCTAGAAAACAGGTGCCTCAATCCACCCAGATGTGTGTTTAAGTTGCCACCTTAAATAAACCATTAATTAACAATCTCACATCTGTAATGGATACACTCACCCAATCCACGTCTACTAGCATAGCATGGCATAATAAGCAAACGTAGAAGTAACTCCCAAAGGTTTGAAAATAAAACAGGTAATAGGTACTACCTCATCTACTTCCCATCCCACAATTTAATTAGATCCTAGTCATGCAATGTTTGAGGATAGATCTAATGCATAAAACTGGGTAGTAGAAAGGTATGATCAAGTGTTACTTGCCTTGCTGATGATCCGCGAGACCTAGAGACTCGAAGTAACAGGCGGCGCACTCCGGGTATTCTATCGCAGATAAACAAACAAGCATACAATAAGTACTCATCTAATGCATAGGTAAAACTCAAATAAAAGATCCAACCAGAATGTTCAACTTAAGAACTCCAGTTTGCAAAAAGAATCAAATCGAATAAAGCAATGAAAGTCAAACGGCGAAAGAAATCAGCTACGTTTTACTAATCTGGATCTAAGTCAAATTTTACAGAAGCAAAAACTTGTTTAAGTAGATTATTTGGAAAGAGGGTTTCGAGACAAAACTCCAGGCGCTTGAATCGCCTGATTCCGATACACGAGCGAAAAGATATACTAAAACGAAAATCGGATCAGAAATCTCGATCAGAAAATAACCGCGGAAAATCCGAGAAAAAGAAAAACGACGAACGGATTAACGAACGAACGTTCGTTAATTAAACGAATCTGACGAAAAGCGTTCGCTAAAACGAACTAACGGACGAACGTCCGCTAATTAACCTAAACAAAAAAAATCGAAACTAAAAAAAAACAAAAAAAAACCAAAACAAAACCGCCCGGTTTTCTAAAAAAACGGCACGCTTTTCGAGGCAGCGGCGAACCTCGGGATGTGGGGCGGCGGCTCCGGCGAGACGGCGGTCGTCGGCGACGGCGCGGC
>NC_041389.1:155996783-156146609 GCF_002162155.2 Triticum dicoccoides
GGGTGGGCTGCGGGGCGCGGCGGCGGCGGCTGGCGCTAACGGGCCGGGACGGCGGTGACGGCGGCGGGGCTGGCGGCTGAGGCCTGGGGGAGGGCGGGGCGGCGCTATATAAAGGCGCCCCGAGCGGAGTCCCGCTCGGGCACGGCCCGTTAGGTCGGTTACGTTTTTTTTAAATTATTACGCCCGAAAAAAAAACAAAAGAAATACTAAACGGACTCGAAAAATCCCGAAATAAATTTTCCCCGGCTTCTAAAATCAAGCCGGACTAGATGAACATTTATTTGGGGCCTAAATGCAATTTTGAAAAACGCGTATTTTTCCTAAATTCAAATAAAAAGCGAAAAACTCCAAAATAAAACTTATTTGATTTTTTTATTAAATCTTCATTATTTCTTTATTTTGGGAAAGTCATTTTATTCCCTCTCTGAATTTTTGGAAGTGGAAATAATTGAAGATAAAATAAATAAAATCAATGATCCTATTTTCAACATTTGAGAAAAACCCAAATATGAAAATAACGAAATCCCCAACTCTCTCCGTGGGTCCTCGAGTTGAGTAGAATTTCTAGGATGGAGCCAATAATGCAACAAAAATATGATATGCAATGATGATCTATATATAACATTCCAAATTGAAAATTTGGGATGTTACATGTCAGCGGCGAGTTCAGGCGGCGGCGCGAGCGGGTGTGCTTGGTGCGGCGACTACGGCGAGTGGCAGAGAGAACGGAGAGGGGGAGGATAGTCAGTGGCTCACAGCAGATGCAGGGGTGGCTTCGGCGTGCTCGGGGAAGCACCAGAGCGAGCGCAGCAGCGAAGGTGATCTCCGGCGGCCGGTGACGAAGATGGCGATGATGCAGGGCCTCCGGCACCATGTAGCTCAGTGAAGAGGACGAGGAAGATGCGGCGGAGCTTCTGGACTGGTCGAGGGGGCGAGGTAGAGGCGATGGCCGCGGCGGTGCTTGTCGGTGGCGGCGGACGCGTTCGGTGAGATGGGGAATGGCGAGTGAGAGAGCGGGGGGGAGGAATGACAGGACAGATCGATCGGGACGGCACCGAGGAGGAAAACCCACGGCATTGCGCCGTCCCGGGGACGCAGGCAGGCAGGTGGCGTGGCAGCACGGCCGTGCGCGCGCGTCGGGCACGCGCTCGGCGTCCGACTGGCACGGTGGAGATGACGACTGACAGTTGGGCCAGTGGGCCGCACTGCTGGGCTGGGTAAGTGGCCAGTTATTCTTTCTCGCTCTCTCTTTCTAATTATTATTTCTGTTTTCTATTTTTCTGCAGCTTTGTGGCTTTATTAAAAATACTAAATCAATCCCAAAATTCATGCAACTGCTCATGACCACTGTTGGAAATATATCCTACAGTAAACATTCCAGTTCGGGATTATTTGAGCATTTAAAATATTTTATAGTATTTAAATGCCCAAATGCAAATAAGTAATGATTTAATTCAAAAATCCAGAATGGCCTAGAAAAATCTGCACCATTTTTGGGAGAGGTTCTAGACCAATCCAAAAATAATGAACTTTTCTGTAGAGCATTTTGGGTTCATTGAAAACATTTTTATTTGAACCTAGTTGATTTGATCTGGTGCTAGAGTTTGAGCAATCCCCATTTCAACTTAAATAAAATTTAAACATGATGCACACATGAAGGGCTAGCCTACTGCATACCAGAACTAGGGATGTGACAAAGACCCTGGCCAGAGGCGACAGCGGGGCCACTGCCAGGCCCGCACCAACCACATTCCCGCCGCCGTTCGCATGCACCTGCCAGCCCAACCAGCTGGGCAGGCACCTGCGTGGCAACATGCAGCTTCCAGGCCAACTCAGCACGCAGCTGCATGGCGGCATGCAGATCTTCGTCGAGGCTCCATCACCGCGCCACCTCAGCCACTTGCCTGCCTACATGTCACCGCATGCATCACTGGCCAGGGCGCGTGTCGAAGCGAGGAGGAGCGGCGATGGACGGCACGGGCCTCACTCCCGTCCCCGGTAAATTGAGGGACACCTAAGCCATGCATTAAATGCATCTTGTCCTGCAATACGGGCAATAAGCTCGCAACACTGTAGGCTTTTCCACCTCCTGTGTGCCACTGTGGCGGCCCCTTTTGTCGATAAAAGGAGGCCCATGGCATAGAGGAAAAGGATTCGGCTATTTCGAACCACGCGTCACCCGCAGCTAGTTCGAGAGCTCAAAAACACTCAATACATCCACCAAAGCAGGACTAGGGTTTTACACATCCTCGCGGCCCAATCCTGGGTAAACGGTCCTTGTGCCAACTGCTAATCCTGCTCTTCTCACAACCTCGCACCCCGCAACCGTAGTATGGATTCTTGTGATCCCATAGGTGTCGTTTTGCACCGACAAAACTACTAGAGACTTCTTTGCTTACAAGGATAGATATGATCGTAAGAAACTGTTATATAAGCTGAATGAAAAGTCTTTGAATGCTAGAATGAACTATGACCCTGCTTTTGCTACTTCACCTATCTATATTTCTGATAAGGATTATGATTTCTCTGTCGATCCTGAGTTAATTGCTTTGGTTGAATCTGATCCTTTTCATGGCTATGAATCTGAAACTGTTGTGGCACATCTTACTAAATTGAATGATATAGCCAGCCTATTCACTCATGAGGAAAAAATCGTTACTACTATATCCTTAAGTTATTTCCGTTCTCATAAAGGGTGATGCTAAAACATGGTTTAATTCTCTTGATCCTGGTTGTGTGTGTAGTCCCCAGGATATGATTTATTACTTCTCTGCTAAATATTTCCCCGCTCATAAGAACAAGCTTCCTTAAGGGAAATATATAATTTTGTGCAAATTGAAGAAGAGAGTCTCCCACAAGCTTAGGGGAGGCTTCTCCGATTACTTAATGCTTTGCGTGATCATCCTCTCAAGAAAAATGAAATACTTGATATCTTTTATAATGGACAAACTAATGCTTCTAGAGACCACCTGGATAGTTGTGCTGGTTGTGTTTTTAGGGAAAGAACTGTTGATCAAGCTGAATTACTATTGAATAATATATTGAGTAATGATAATGATTGGACACTTCCTGAACCAACTCCTAAGACAACTCTGAAGAAAAGGGGTATTCTATTTCTCAATCCTGAAGATATGCAGGAGGCAAATAAATCTATGAAAGAGAAGGGTATTAAAGCTGAAGATGACAAGAATTTACCACCTATTGAAGAAATACATGGTCTTGATAACCCGACACAGGTAGTAGAGGTAAATTCTATTGGGTAAAGTAGTAATTTCAAAAATTTCCTACGCACATGCAAGATCATGGTGATGCATAGCAACGAGAGGGGAGAGTGTTGTCCACGTACCCTCGTAGACCAAAAGCGGAAGCGTTATGAAAACATGGTTGATGTAGTCGTACGTCTTCACGATCCACCGATCCTAGTACCGAAAGTACGGCACCTCCGCGATCTGCACACGTTCAGCTGGTGACGTCCCATGAACTCACAATCCAGCAGACTGTCGAGGGAGAGCTTCATCAGCACGACAGCGGGATGACGGTGATGATGAAGCTACCAGCGCAGGGCTTCGCCTAAGCACTATGACGATATGACCGAGATGGATTATGGTGGAGGGGGCCACCGCACACGTCTAAGGGATCAATGATCAACTTGTGTGTTCTAGGGTGCCCCCCTACCCTTGTATATGAAAGAGCAAGGGGGACGCCGGCCGGCCCTTGGGGCGCGCCAAGGAGGGGAGTCCTCCTCCTCCTAGTAGGAGTAGGACTCTCCCTTTCCTAGTCCATCTAGGAGGGGGAAGGGGGAAGGAAGGAGAGGGAGAGGAGAAGAAAAGGGCCCCCCCTCCCTAGACTAATTCGGACTCCCAATAGGGAGGGGGCGTGGCTGCCCCTTGTGGGATGCCTCCCCTCTTCCCTATGGCCCATGTAGGCCGAATAGTCCCCACGGGGGTTCGGATAACCCCCCGACACTCTGATAATTATCCGGTGTCCCCTAGAACTCATCTGGTGTCCGAATATAGTCATCCAATATATCAATATTTATGTCTCGACCATTTCGAGACTCCTCGTCATGTCCGTGATCACATCCGGGACTCCGAACTATCTTTGGTACATCAAAACACATAAACTCATAATACCGATCGTCACCGAATGTTAAGCGTGCGGACCCTACGGGTTCGAGAACTATGTAGACATGACCAAGACACGTCTCCCGTCAATAACCTATAGCGGAACCTGGATGTTCATATTGTCTCCCACATATTCTACCAAGATATTTATCGGTCAAACCGCATAACAACATATGTTGTTCCCTTTGTCATTGGTATGTTACTTGCCCGAGATTCAATCGTCGGTATCTCAATACCTAGTTCAATCTCATTACCGGGAAGTCTCTTTACTCGTTCCGTAATGCGTCATCCCACAACTAACTCATTAGTCACATTGCTTGAAAGGCTTATAGTGATGTGCATTACCGAGAGGGCCCAGAGATACCTCTCCGACAATCGAAGTGACAAATCCTAATCTTGATCTATGCCAACTCAGGAGGTACCATCGGAGACACCTGTAGAGCACCTTTATAATCACCCAGTTATGTTGTGACGTTTGGTAGCACACAAAGTGTTCCTCCGGTATTCGGGAGTTGCATAATCCCATAGTCATAGGAACATGTATAAGTCATGAAGAAAGCAATAGCAATATACTATACGATCAAGTGCTAAGCTAACGGAATGGGTCAAGTCAATCACATCATTCTCTAATTATGTGATCCCGTTAATCAAATGAAAACTCATGTCTATGTCTAGGAAACTTAACCATCTTTGATTCAATGAGCTAGTCAAGTAGAGGCATACTAGTGACACTCTGTTTGCGAAAGTATTCACACATGTACTAAGTTTCCGGTCAATACAATTCTAGAATGAATAATAAACATTTAGCATGATATAAGGAAATAAACAATAACTTTATTATTGCCTCTATGGCATATTTTCTTCAGTCTCCCACTTGCACTAGAGTCAATAATCTAGTTCACATCTCCATGTGATTTAAAAATAATAGTTCACATCACCATGTGATTAACACCCATAGTTCACATCGCCATGTGACCAACACTCAAAGGGTTTTCTAGAGTCAGTAATTTAGTTCACATCGCCATGTGATTAACACTCAAATAGTACTAAGGTGTGATCATGTTTTGCTTGTGAGAGAAGTTTAGTCAACGGGTCTGCCAAATTTAGATCCATATGTATTTTGCAAGTTTCTATGTCCACAATGCTGTGCACGGAGCTACTTTAGCTAGTTGCTCCCACTTTCAATATGTATCCGGATTGTGACTTAGAGTCATCCAGATCGGTGTCAAAGCTTTCATCAATGTAACTCTTTACGACGAACTCTTTATCACCTCCATAACCGAGAAATATTTCCTTAGTCCTCTAAGGATATTTTTGAGCCCTGTCTAGTGATCTACTCCTAGATCAAAATTGTACTTCCTTGCCAAGCTCAAGGTAGGGTATACGATAGGTCTGGTACACATCATGGCATAGTTTATACAAACCTATGGCTGAGGCATATGGAATGACTTTCATTCTCTCTCTATCTTCTGCCGTGGTCGGGCTTTGAGTCTTACTCAACTTCACACCTTGCAACACAGGCAAGAACTCTTTCTTTGACTGTTCCATTTTGAACTACTTCAAAAACTTGTCAAGGTATGTACTCATTGAAAAACCTATCAAGCGTCTTGATCTATCTCTATAGATCTTGATGCTCCATATGTAAGCAGCTTCACCGAGGTCTTTCTTTCAAAAACTCCTTTCAAACACTCCTTTATGCTTTCCAAAAAATTTTACATCCTTTCCGATCGACAATATGTCATTAACATATACTTATCAGAAAGGATGTAGTGCTCCCACTCACTTTCTTGTAAATAAAGGCTTCTCCAAAAGTCTGTATAAAACCATATGCTTTGATCACACTATCAAAGCGTATATTCCAACTCCGAGAGGCTTGCACCAGTCCATAAATGGATTGCTGGAGCTTGCACACTTTGTTAGCACCTTTTGGAGCGACAAAACCTTCTTGTTGTATCATATACAACTCTTCTTTATGATATCCATTAAGGATTGTAGTTTTTACATCCATTTGCCAGATTTCATAAAATGTCGCAATTGCTAACATGATTCGGACAGACTTAAGCATCGCTATGAGTGAAAAAATCTTATCGTAGTCAACACCTTGAACTTGTCGAAAACTTTTTTCAACAATTCGATCTTTGTAGACAGTAACATTACCGTCAGCGTTAGTCTTCTTCTTGAAGATCCATTTATTCTCGATGGCTTGCCGATCAGCGGGCAAGTCAACCAAAGTCCATACTTTGTTCTCATACATGGATCCCATCTTAGATTTCATGGCCTCAAACCATTTCGTGGAATCTGGGATCATCATCGCTTCCTCATAGTTCCTAGGTTCGTCATGGTCAAGTAACATGACCTCCAGAACAGGATTACCATACCACTCTGGTGCGGATCTTACTCTCGTTGACCTACGAGGTTTGGTAGTAACTTGATCAGAAGTTGCATGATCATCATCATTAGCTTCCTCACTAATTGGTGTAGAAATCACTGGAAATGATTTATGTGATGAACTACTTTCCAATTCGAGAGAAGGTACAATTACCTCATCAAGTTCTACTTTCCTCCCACTCACTTCTTTCGAGAGAAACTCCTTCTCTAGAAAGGATCCATTCTTAGCAATGAATATCTTGCCTTCAGATCTGTGATAGAAGGTGTACCCAACAGTCTCCTTTGGGTATCCTATGAAGACACATTTCTCCGATTTGGGTTCGAGCTTATCAGGTTGAAGCTTTTTCACACAAGCATCGCAGCCCCAAACTTTAAGAAACGATAACTTTGGTTTCTTGCCAAACCAAAGTTCATATGGTGTCATCTCAACGGATTTAGATGGTGCCCTATTTAACGTGAATGTATGTGTCTCTAATGCATAACCCCAAAAATGATAGTGGTAAATCAGTAAGAGACATCATAGATTGCACCATATCTAATAAAGTGCGGTTATGATGTTCGGACACACCATTACGCTGTAGTGTTCCTGGTGGTGTGAGTTGTGAAACTATTCCACATTGTTTTGAATGAAGACCAAACTCGTAACTCAAATATTCTCCTCCACGATAAGATCGTAGAAACTTTATTTTATTTTCGTTACGATGATTTTCCACTCACTCTAAAATTCTTGAACTTTTCAAATGTTTCAGATTTATGTTTCATCAAGTAGATATACACATATCTGCTCAAATCATCTGTGAAGGTCAGGAAATAACGATACCCGCCGCGAGCCTCAACGCTCATCGGATCGCATAAATCAGTATGTATTATTTCCAATAAGTTAGTTGCTCGCTCCATTGTTCCGGAGAACAAAGTCTTAGTCATCTTGCCCATGAGGCATGGTTCACAAGTATCAGGTGATTCATAATCAAGTCAGCATGGAGTTTCTTCATGCTCTTTACACCAATATGACCTAAACGGCAGTGCCAGAAATAAGTTGCACAATCATTATTAACTTTGCATCTTTTCGCTTTAATATTATGAATATGTGTATCACTACGATCGAGATTCAATAAACCATTTATATTGAGTGCATGACCATAGAAGGTTTTATTCATGTAAATAGAACAACAATTATTCTTTGAGTTAAATGAATAACCGTATTGCAATAAAAATGGTCAAATCATATGCATGCTCAACGCAAACACCAAATAACATTTATTTACGTTCAACACTAATCCTGAAAGTATAGGGAGTGTGTTATGATGATCATATCAATCTTGGAACCACTTGCAACACACATCGTCACTTTACCCTTAACTAGTCTATGTTCATTCTGCAACTCCCGTTTCGAGTTACTAATCTTAGCAACTTAACTAGTATCAAATACCGAGGTGTTGCTATAAACACTAGTAAAGTACACATCAATAACATGTATATCCAATATACCTTTGTTCACTTTGCCATCCTTCTTATCCGCCAAGTATTTAGGGCAGTTCCACTTCCATTGACTATTTCCTTTGTAGTAGAAGCACTCAGTTTCAGGCTTGGGTTTAGCTTTGGGTTTCTTCATGGGAGTGACAACTTGCTTGGCATTCTTATTGAAGTTCCCTTTCTATCCTTTGCCCTTTTCTTGGAACTAGTGGTCTTTTCAACTATCAACACTTGATGCTCTTTCTTGATTTCTACCTTTGCTGATTTCAGCGTCGCGAAGAGCTCGGGAATCGTTTTTGTTATCCCTTGCATGTTATAGTTCATCACAAAGTTATAGTAACTTGGTGATAGTGACTAGAGAACTTTTTCAATTACTATCATATCTAGAAGATTAACTCCCACTTGATTTAAGCAATTGTAGTACCCAGACAATCTGAGCACATGCTCACTGGTTGAGCTATTCTCCTCCATCTTGTAGGCAAATTACTGTTAGAGGTCTCATACCTCTCAACATGGGCATGAGTATGAAATACCAATTTCAACTCTTGGAACATCTTATATGCTCCATAGCGTTCAAAATGTTTTTGAAGTCCCGGTTCTAAGCCATAAAGCATGGTGCATTATACTATCAGGTAGTCATCATATCGAGCTTACCAAACGTTCATAACGTCTGCATCAGCTCCTGCAATAGTTCTGTCACCTAGCGGTGCATCAAGGACACAATTCTTCTGTGCAGCATGACGATAATCCTCAGATCACGGACCTAGTCCGCATCATTGCTACTATCATCTTTCAACATAGTTTTTCTCTAGGAACATATCAAAAATAAACGGGGAGCTACATCACGAGCTATTGATCTACAACATAGTTATGCAAATACTATCAGGACTAAGTTCATGATAAATTAAAGTTCAATTAATCATATTACTTAAGAACTCCCACTTAGATAGGCATCCCTCTAGTCATCAAAATGATCACGTGATCCAAATCAACTAAACCATGTCCGATCATCACGTGAGATGGAGTAGTTTTCAATGGTGAACATCACTATGTTGATCATATCTACTATATGATTCACGCTCGACCTTTCGGTCTCCAGTGTTCCGAGGCCATATCTGCATATGCTAGGCTCGTCAAGTTTAACCTGAGTATTCTCTGTGTGCAAAACTGGCTTGCACCTGTTGTATGTGAATGTAGAGCTTATCACACCCGATCATCACGTGGTGTCTCGGCACGACGAACTTTCGCAACGGTGCATACTCGGGGAGAACACTGTCGGCGTTCTGGGAACGGGGGTCCCCAGACTTGCTTGCCTGTGGCCTGCGGCGTGGCTCGAGTAGTGGCCCAGTACGACCCGTCTTCATTAACCCAAGCTCAAGACCCTCGTGAGGGGCCAAGCCTCGCGGGGTGGACGACACTAGGCTTCCTCAGGGGCGGCCTCACCAGGAAGGCTCGCGAGGAGGCAGAGAGATCAAGGTAAGGAGTACCTCACGAGGTGCTCATGATGCAAGCCATGACGATCAAGACCAGGAAGGCGCCAGCCAGCATAGTGCCCTCGTTTCCTCTTTGGTGCAAAGGGGGCGAGCGCAGGCATGGAGTATCGAGGCATCAAGCAAAGGTTTCCATATCGGTGCAACGAGACCAAGACCAGCAGAGTGGCAGGACGGAGATCACGGTGGAGCCCAAGACGGCGTCATCGCCAGTGCCTTTGGCAGTCCAAGACCACCTTTAGTCAGGATAGCTTGTACTAGCTGTCCCCCTTCAAAACGGTCGTTGTTGGCTCCCTTCTTGCTCAATATTTGGGAAGAGGACCAGGGCCTCTATAAATAGAGATAGCCACCACAGTAGAGAGCATTGAATCCTTCCCAAGTAGAACACCGCACCAGCTCAAGAACACCCCTCGTGAGGCTATTCTTCCTCTGTACTATTCATCATCAGCCCCTGAGGCAATCCACCACACCACACACTAGATTAGGGTATTACACCACAACGGTGGCCCGAACCAGTATAAACCTCGTGTCCCTTGTGTTGTTCACCGTGCTAGCATAGAATCGCGGCGAGGTTTTGGGGCGTGGATCGGTAGGGAGAAGATCTTCGTGCACACCCTAGAGTTCGAACCTTAAGGGTTTTGCCGGAACCCGATATCCGACATTTTGCGCGCCAGGTAGGGGTCCGCCGGGATCTTCTTTCCGCTATTCTGTGTTCCATCACTTCATCGCATCCATGGCGGATGCTCGCCGAGCTCGCGCCGAGCGTCTGGCTGCTCTCGCCGCCCACATCGCCCAGACAGTCCCCGTCGATGGACCTCCATGTCATTCTCCGTCGTCTGCCGCCACCGGCCCGGCGGGGAACGAGCAGCAAGCATAGCCGCTGCATCCCTCGGTGCGGCGGGAAGGCCGCACCGCCACTCCGTCGCTAACTCCAAGTGCTTCATCGTCTCACGCTCGTCGCGCTCCCACAGACGCGCAGGCCGCCTTGCTCCTGGCACATGAGATCCTGCACTACCGCCCCATTGACGACCTCTACGAGGAGTGGCTCGCTCGCATCACCAAGCTCATCAGCACCGCAAGGGGGCTCTCCTGCGCTGTCTCTCTCACTGCCTCGCCCCCTGTCCTGCATGGGTGATGCAGCTCAGGGAGCACCTCCGCCACCTCCTCCCCAAGAAGGCACCCTGGCTCCAAGGCGCGCGGCCCCTGGACATGACCCACCGCGTCCAGTGCCCACGCGATAAGAAAGAAGCTGCCAAGAAATCCCTCGACCTCAAGAAGGCGCTCACGTGCTCCCTGCTCCAACGAGGCAAGACCGCATCCCTGCACCAGCACGCCAAGACCCCGTGCTGCCCCTGGCAGCAGCACGCGGGAACCATCAAGAGCAGGCCCCTCGTCCGCAAAAGGCTCCGGTGGCCATCGCAGGCTGCCGCGCCTTCACCACCGAGCTACGCAGCGTCGCCTAGCCAGGCGAGTTCAAGCCGACCTGCCTCCTCGCTACGACGGCACTGCCAACCCCGTGGAGTTCCTGCAGCTCTACGAGCTGGGCATCAAGGCGGCCAACAGAGACGAAAAGGTCATGGCGAACTGGTTTCCCATGGCGCTCAAGGATGGTGCCCGCACCTGGCTCCTGAACCTGCCTCTTGGCTCGATCTCCTCTTGGGACGAGATGCGCAGCCGTTTCATCGCCAATTTCCAGGGCACTCGCGACCATCCTCTGGTCGTGGGTGAACTACGCCGCATCAAGCAGCAGCCTGGAGAGACCCTGCAGAAGTACATCCAGCGCTTCAACAGCGCTCGCCTCAAGATTCCCAAGGTGACTGAGGAGGCCATCATCTCAGCGTTCTCGGATGGCGTCCGCGACGTCAAGATGAAGGAGGAGCTGGCCATCCACGAGGATCTGTGCACATCTCTGGAGCTGTTGAACCTGGCGACCAAGTGCACGCGAGCTGAGGAAGGGCGCCTCTCCCTCCTCGAGCTTCCAGTAGCTGACCCAGAAGAGAAAAAAGCCAAGGCCAAGGATGCCAAGCGCAAAGGAGCAATCGTGCTCGCGGCAGAGCCAGACACGAAACGCGGCAGGGACCAGCCAGAGTCTTCCAAGGGCAATCGATTCTATGCTTACCACAACCTCTACACCCACAACACCAACGAATGCCAGGAGCTCAGAGCCGTTCGAGAAGGACGCATCGGTCGACGCCCTGAGCGCAACGACTGGGGCTACGGCCGAGGAGGAGGAAGAGGTGGAGGACGATGGGATGACAGAGGCCCTCGCCAGGTGTGGCGTGACCGACCTCATGAGGATCGCTGGCAGGACTAGCCTCACGAGGGGGCTTGGAGGGATCAGCCTCGCGAGGATCGCCCGCAGGGCAATGCAGGCCTTCCTCCTCTGCCACCAGCGCCAAGAAGGAATGACGACCACCACCAGGACGAGGGGGCTGGGGGCTTCCAGGATCCACGAGCTATCGCTTGCATCATGGGCGGTCCCCAGGCCCCAGCCTGTCAGTGCATCTTCAAGCAGTTTGCTCGCGAGGTGAATGCAGTCCTTCCCAAGCTCGAGGCCACATGCCCTCTTAGGTGGTCCATGCGTGCCATCACTTTCAGCTCACCGGATCAACTCAAGTGTGCGGCTACAGCTGGCATCCTCCCAATGCTCTGCTCCCCAGTCATCAGCAACGTGCAAGTTACCAGGACCCTCATCAATCGCGGCGCAGGGCTCAATGTCCTGTCCGTCGAAATGTTCAACAACCTTCAAGTGTCGTATGACCAACTTTAGCCAACCAAGCCTTTCTCAGGAGTTACTGATGGCTCCACTACTCCAATAGGGCAGGTTCGCCTCCCTGTCACTTTCGGACAGCGTAACAACTACCGCATCGGGCTCATTGACTTCGACGTTGCCCACCTTTGCCTGCCATACAATGCCATCCTCGGGTATCCTGCCCTGGCCAAGTTCATGGCGGTAACTCACCATGGTTACAATGTCCTCAAGATGCCGGGAAGCGGCGGAATCATCACAGTCCCCTGCGAAGAGAAGGATGCGGTGTACTCCCTCGAGCGCGCCTTCCAAGCTGCATCAATTGAGGACCCAGACAACAGGAGCGAGAACCCTCCCGAGGTAGTTCCCAAGAAGGAGAAGACATCGCCCAACTCAAGGCCTCAGGAGGTTGGCATCTCTGAAGGTGTCGCATCAGGATCTGCGCCCGTGCAAGGGGCGCCTCCCTCCATCGCATAGGAAGGCGCGCTCGGTGCCCTCCTCGGGCAGGGCTCGGGAGCTCTCTTTTGGAGGGCCTCAGACTTTTCCAAGATCACGAGGGAGGCGCTCGGGCATCACTTGGAGGCGTGCTTCACAACATATTTCCCTCAGGAAGGCATGGGGCAAGGAAGGCCCAACCCTCAGGAGTTCATCACCAAGGCCACTCAAGAGCTTCAAGAATCAAGAGTCATACGCGGCGATCGTCGCCTACCTGACATAGCTCCCCATCTAGGCGAGGATGGCGGGTTGCGCATCTGCATCGACTACCCAGGGCTCAGCCGAGTCACGTCTCAGGAGCGCCTCTGGCCTTCGCACGTGGGACGCTGTGAGGGTCCGTTGCGCAGCTACGTTCGCATGCCTTTCGGCCTGCCGAACATGACTGCCACTCACCAGCGCCATCTGTGGAGCATTCTGGCAGCTCAGGAGGCCAGGCACCACGCGGTCCTGGCGGAGATGGAGATGGTCCTCGAGGAACCGCTCGGACCCCCAGAGCCTCCCGAGGCTCAGGGCTCCGGTGGCTCGTGAGGCTCGGTCTCTTCACTGCGCGTCTTCAGCTACTTCAACACCCCCTCTACAATGGTATCAGGTGACATCTTCTGAGTTCATTTCAGCTGGGAGCACCCTCAGGGCTGCATCATTCCCAGGTCACATGGATCTGTCCCTGCGGCATGTATCCCTTTTGCTTATGTCTTTAGTTTACCTTGCTGAGGGTGCCCCTCGGGCTGCATCATCCCCAAGCCGCTCGGGCCTAACCCAGTGGCATGTATCCCCCCTACTTTTATCTAAGCTGATTTGCCTTTAATGCTTAACCTGCCTGTGATTATCATCTACCGCCTACCATGGGCCTTCCCTCCCTCATGAAAATCGCTTGCACGTTAAAAGGGGGGCGCCTGAGCATCGCGACTCAGGAGCTCTTACTGGCTCTCCAGCCCTCACCCCCTGGCCTTGTCCACGACATCGCGACCTGGCATACCAGCGGCAGCTGAGCTCGCTCGAGGGCCGGGACCTGAGGATGTAGAGCATTTGTATCTAACCATCTTGCAGGAACACATAGCCGTCCAAGGCTCAAGACCAGGCGCAACCCGCCTTGAGCTAGGGCCTCGTGAGTCCCATGCTGGCTCACGAGTGCCCAGATACACCTTGCCTAGCCCTGCCGTGCAAGCCACGTGTCAGGGCGGGGTTGTACACGCCCCGGGGGCTCCTCCCGGAGGGGGGGCCCGCCCACGTACCAGTGGAAGCACCATGCTCCATGCTGACTGACAACACTGCGGAGGAGCGGCTATGCCCGTACACATACGGAAGCGCTATGCTCCGCGCTTGTGATAAAAAACTGAGGGCGGCCTACGGCCGTATCAACCTCAGGGAGCCCAGTGCTCAGTGTCTGGCCTCATCGCAACGCCTCCCGTCGGGAGCGCTGCGTGAGGGGGCTGGACACGGGGGCTGCGCCCGGGTCACGCCTGAGCGCACGCCACCCAGCCAGGTCCCTTGGACCTGGTCGTCGCGTGCCCCTCCCCAAGCGGAGCCAAGGTATGAAGGTCATTTGGACATCAAGGGGAAATCCTGAGCATCGCGACTCAGGAGCCTAACTGGTCACGTAGCCCCTCACTCCTTAGTTTCGCAAGGCTAACGGCGGTTGAGGTATGCGCGGGGCCGGGCCCTGCCGACATAGAACGCCAGATCCACCCCTACACTCCCTCCCTATTTATTGTTTGTGCGTCAAGGGGGACTCCTGAGCATCGCGACTCAGGAGCCTAACTTGTCATGTAGCCCCTCAGTCCTTGGTTCCGTCCTGGTGATCCGGTCGGGGCTAACGGCGGCTGAGGTATGCGTGGGGCCGGGCCCTGCCAACGTAGAACACAAAGCAAATAGGAAGGAAACCGCAAAATCTCAAAGCAAATCCAGAAGCAAATATTACAAACCATAAATTGTCCTCATGATACCAAACACAAGTTTAAACGCCTCCACAAGGCACGGTGCATATTGCAGGAGTTGAAACAGGAAAGAAGCCGCGAGAAGATCACCCTTGGGCAGCACCGTCATTCGCCAGGAGTCCCGCCTCCGTGGTGGTGTTGCGCCTGTCAGCTCCACCGCCCGAGGCCCTGGAATCAGCAGTACCTGCCTTGGGCGCAGTGGCGAAGGGCATAACTTCACGAGCAGGGCTTCCGCTCGGCCCTTCATGGCTTCAGCAGCAGCGGCGGAGCGCTCAATGTCCACAGGCTCCAGCATCTCGTCGAGGTTGGCGCCAGGGTCGCGTAGGTAGACATGGCTGAGGACACGCGTAAACGGCGCAGAAGAAAGGACGCAAGCTTCAACCTCGGCCATGGGGCCAACACTGGTCACGACTTCCTCAAGCGCTTCGACCGAGAAGGGAAGCAGCTGGGCAGGGCCGTCCTTAGCCCCAGCTAGCGGCTTCTCTAGGCCACCATCGTAGAGTGTCTTCGGCGCCTTGCAGGACCTCACCTCAAGGTCCGCGAAGGCCACACGATCCTCGACCAGGACCTTCACCTTGGCGTCCAGCTCGGCCCTCTCCGCCTTCAGCTTTTGCTCCAGTGTCTTCAGTCGGCCGCGCTCAGTGGACAGCTCAGCATCGTGGTCCCCAACGACGTCCTCCCGAGCCTTCATCTCATCCTCCTTCGCCTGGCGGTCGCGAGCTTCCTTGGCGAGCTCATAGCATAGACCCTGCAGCTCGACCTCCATCGCCTTGCAACGGTCCTAGGCGGCCGTGGCGTCCTTCAGCGCTGCATCACGGGCAGCTATGGCCTGTGTGGCGGTTTGCTTCTCCTCCTCAGAAGCTACCGCAGCCCGGCTCAGCGCCGCTCGGACGGAGGCATCAGAGCGAGCCTAGCCGGAGACCAGCTCCAGGCGCCGGGCTACCAGGTGGGAGTTGGTGCCCTAGAGGTCTTCTTGCAGCTGGCCTAGCTCGACAAGGGCGCGATCCAAGACAGCAGAAGAGGAAGAGGAGTACGGAACCAGTGGTGCAGGAGGAGAAGGCGGCACCATGATCACGGCTTGGGAGACTGGGAGCTCCTGAGTCTTGTCCACCTCAACAACGGCATGAGCCACTGGCACCTCCAAAGTCAACGAGGCCACGGGGGCTGGCACCTCGTCAGGGCACTCCTCCAGGCCCCGCGAGGACGATCGGGTAGGGGAGGTGCGAGCTCCACTGCCTCCCCTTCCCATGGGCGAAGGCGCAACTGCGGCAGATGAGCCTGTCCCAAGCGGAGCCGCCATGTCCCCCTTCAGCTTCTTCGCCGCGAGCGGCGGCCTAACCATGTGATGGAGAATGTCAAGCCTCGATAGCAAAAACAAGAACAAGACAGAGGTCGAGCACTTACTGGTCAATCTCGGCATAGGTTGGCGGCCTCTTGCCGAGCTTGAAGCCCGTAAGCCTCTTGGTCTGGGGTGCAGCCTCGAGAGGAAGGTGTACCAGAAGGGCTGGAGCTGGCTTCGGGTGGTCCCTGGGCCGGATTAGCCCCTCGGGAGATCAGCCCCGACCTATGTTTCTTTGGGATCACGACCGGGTCCTCTTCCTCTCGCCTGGCCATAGCCTCATCGTCGTCCGGCAGGGTGCGGAGGATGCAGGCCCTGCGTTGGGGGGAGGTCTCCCTCGTCCCCTCAGCAGTCGCCTTCGAGTCGCGCTCCTCTTATTCTTCGTCTTCCTCTCCTCCCTCGCGAGAATCGTCAGAGGACACCTCCACCGGCACCATTGCCCCCTGGCCCTCAGGAGGCACCTCCGGCACCAGGCTGCGCCCGTCAAAGGTGGGCATGGCATTCACCACCTGTTCCCAGTTTTTGTGAAGGAATAGGGGGCAGGAGCGCCCTCCAGGCCTTCCACGCCCTCTCCGACCAAGAAGCGGAGAGTTGCAACCAGATCCTCCTCGGCCAGGGCCGCCGAGTTCAAGCGAAGGTCGTCGTCCGCGCCCCCAAGCATCCACAGCGGGCGCGAGTGCACTTGAAGTGGAGCCACCCACTGCGCCAGGAACTCCCTCACGAGCGTGGCCCTGGTCAGCTTTGCCACCTTCATGTTTCCCAGCCTCAGGTCGGCGTTCATCTTCTCCAGCACTAGCTTCACCCGTTGGTAATCAAGCTTCATGATACGTCTCCAACGTATCTACAATTTTTGATTGCTCCATGCTACTTTATCTACTGTTTTGGACTATATTGGGCTTTATTTTCCACTTTTATATTATTTTTGGGACTAACCTATTAACCGGAGGCCCAGCCCAGAATTGCTGTTTTTTTGCCTATTTCAGTGTTTCGAAGAAACGGAATATCAAACGGAGTCCAAACGGAATGAAACCTTCGGGAACGTGATTTTCTCACCGAACGTGATCCAGGAGACTTGGACCCTACTCCAAGACATAACAGAGGCAGTCACGAGGGTGGGGGGTGCCCCCCCTAGGGCGCGCCCCCTGCCTCGTGGCCCCCCTGTTGCTCCATCGACGTACTCCTTCCTCCTATGTATACCTATGTATCCCCAAACGATCAGAACAGGAGCCAAAAACCTAATTCCACTGCCGCAACCTTCTGTATCCACGAGATCCCATCTTGGGGCCTATTCTGGAGCTCTGCTGGAGGGGGCATCCAACACGGAGGGCTTCTACATCAACACCATAGCCCCTCCGATGAAGTGTGAGTAGTTTATTTCAGACCTTCGGGTCCATAGCTAGTAGCTAGATGGCTTCTTCTCTCTTTTTGGATCTCAATACAATGTTCTCCCCCTCTCTCGTGGAGACCTATTCGATGTAATCTTCTTCTTTTTGTGGTGTGTTTGTTGAGACCGATGAATTGTGGGTTTATGATCCAGCTTATCTATGAACAATATTTGAATCTTCTCTGAATTCTTTTATGTATGATTGAGTTATCTTTGCAAGTCTCTTTGAATTATCCGTTTGGTTTGGCCAACTAGATTGGTAGTTCTTGCAATGGGAGACGTGCTTAGCTTTGGGTTCAATCTTGCAGTGTCCTTTCCCAGTGACAGAAGGGGCAGCAGGGCACGTATTGTATTATTGCCATCGAGGATAACAAGATAGGGTTTTTATCATATTGCATGAATTTATCCCTCTATATCATGTCATCTTGCTTAAGGCGTTACTCTGTTTTTAACTTAATACTCTAGATGCATGCTGGATAGCGGTCGATGAGTGGAGTAATAGTAGTAGATGCAAAATTGTTTCGATCTACTTGTCTCGGACGTGATGCCTATATACATGATCATACCTAGATATACTCATAACTATGCTCAATTCTGTCAATTGCTCAACAGTAATTTGTTCACCCACCGTAGAATACTTATGCTCCTGAGAGAAGCCACTAGTGAAACGTATGGCCCCCGGGTCTATTCTCATCATATCAATCTCTATCACTTTATTACTTGCTTTGCTTTTTACTTTTCACTTTGCATCTATCTATCAAAAATACCAAAAATATTATTTATCATCTCTATCAGATCTCACTCTCATAAGTGACCGTGAAGGGATTGACAACCCCTAATCACGTTGGTTGCGAGGAACTATCGTTTTGTGTAGGTATGAGGTACTTGTGTGTGGTCTCCTACTGGATTGATACCTTGGTTCTCGATAACCGAGGGAAATACTTACGCTACTTTGCTGCATCATCCTCTCCTCTTTGGGGAAATCCAACTTAGTTCTCAAGAGGTAGCAAGAAGAATTTCTGGCGCCGTTGCCGGGGAGGCTCACGCAAGCAAGTCAACAATACCAAGTACCCATCACAATCCCTATCTCTCGTATTACATTATTTGCCATTTGCCTCTCGTTTTCCTCTCCCCCACTTCACCCTTGCCGTTTTATTCGCCCTCTCTTTCCCAATCTCCTCCTCTCTTTCCCGTTTGCCTTTTTCCCGTTTGCTTTTTTCCTGTTGCCTTTCTGTTTGCTTGTGTGTTGGATTACTTGTTGCCATGGCGCAAGATAATACCAAATTGTGTGACTTCTCGAATACCAATAATAATGATTTCCTTAGTACTCCAATTGCTCCTCTTAATAATGATGAGTCTTGTGAAACCAATACCGCTTTGCTGAATCTTGTTATGAAAGATCAATTCGCCGGCCTTCCTAGTGAAGATGCCGCTACTCATCTAAACAATTTTGCTGATTTGTGTGATATGCAAAATAAGAAAGATACGGATAACAATATTGTCAAATTGAAGTTATTTCCGTTTTCACTTAGAGATTGTGCTAAAGTTTGGTTTTCGTCTTTGCCTAAAAATAGTATTGATTCTTGGAACAAGTGCAAAGATGCTTTTATCTCTAAGTATTTTCCTCCTGCTAAGATCATCACTCTTAGGAACGATATTATGAATTTTAAACAACTTGATCATGAGCATGTTGCCCAATTTTGGGAAAGAATGAAATTGATGCTTCGCAATTGCCCTACTCATGGTTTGAATTTATGGATGATCATACAAAATTTTTATGCCGGATTGAATTTTGCTTCTAGAAATCTTTTAGATTCGGCCGCGGGAGGCACGTTTATGGAAATTACGTTAGGAGATGCTACAAAATTGCTTGATAATATTATGGCTAATTATTCTCAATGGCACACCGAAAGATCTTCTAGTAAAAAAGTGCATGCTATAGAACAAATCAATGTTTTGAGTGAAAAGATGGATGAACTTATGAAGATGTTTGCTCCTAAAAATACTCCTCTTGATCCCAATGATATGCCTTTGTCTACTTTGCTTGAGAATAATAATGAATCTATGGATGTGAATTTTGTTGGTAGGAATAGTTTTGGAAACAACGCGTATAGAGGGAATTTTAATCCTAGGCCTTATCCTAGTAATCTTTCTAATAATTATGGAAATTCCTAGAACAACTCTTATGGAAATTTTAATAAGATGCCCTCTGAATTTGAGAATAGTGTGAAAGAGTTTATGAATTCACAAAAGAATTTTAATGTTTTGCTTGAAGAGAAATTGCTTAAAGTTGATGATTCAGCTAGGAACATTGATAGAATTTCTCTTGAAATTGATTCTTTAAAGCTTAGATCTATTCCTCCCAAGCATGATATCAATGAGTCTCTCAAAGCCATGAGAATTTCCATTGATGAGTGCAAAGAAAGAACCGCTAGGATGCATGCTTCCAAAGATGCCTTTATTAAAGCGTGTTCTTCCAACTCCTATGAAAATCAAGATGAAGATCTAAAAGTTATTGATGTGTCCCCCATCAAATCTTTGTTTTGCAATATGAATCTTGATGAAACTGAATATGATCTTCCTTTACCTAGAAGGCGTTCTAAAAATTCGGAGTTTCTAGATCTTGATGATGAAATTGATGAAAGTGGGATTGAAAGAAATAAAAACCTAGATGTTGCCAAACCCACTATTTTGGATCTCAAGGAATTTAATTATGAAAATTGCTCTTTAATTGGTTGTATTTCCTTGTTGCAATCCGCGCTAGATTCTCCTCATGCTTATAGTCAAAATAAGGCCTTTACCGAACACATTGTTGATGCCTTGATGCAATCTTATGAAGAAAAACTTGAGTTGAAAGTTTCTATCCTTAGAAAACTCTATGATGAGTGGGAACCTACTATTAAAATTAAAATTAACGATTATGAGTTTCATGCTTTGTGTGATTTGGGTGCTAGTGTCTCTACTATTCCCAAAACTTTGTGTGATTTGCTAGATTTCCGTGACTTTGATGATTGCTCTCTAAACTTGCATCTTGCGGATTCCACTATTAAAAAGCCTATGGGAATAATTAATGATGTTCTTATTGTTGCAAATAGGAATTATGTGACCGTAGATTTTATCGTTCTTGATATAGATTGCAATCCTTCATGTCCTATTATTCTTGGTAGACATTTCCTTAGAACGATTGGTGCAATTATTGATATGAAGGAAGGGAATATTAGATTCCAATTTCCCTTGAAGAAGGGCATGGAACACTTACCTAGAAAGAAAAAAAATTACCATATGAATCTATCATGAGAGCCACTTATGGATTGCCTACCAAAGATGGCATTACCTAGATCTATCCTTGCTTTTATGCCTAGCTAGGGGCGTTAAACGATAGCGCTTGTTGGGAGGCAACCCAATTTTATTTTTGTTTTTTTTTGTTTTTGCTTCTGTTTAGGAATAAATAATCCATATAGCCTCTGTTTGGATGTGTTTTTATGTTTTAATTAGTGTTTGTGCCAAGTAGAACCTATAGGATAACCTACGATGATAGTTGATTTGATTCTGCTGAAAAACAAAAACTTTGCACGCACGAATATAATTTTGTTAAATCACTGGAACGTGCTTTTGCGTTGATTCTTTTTTCTTCTGATCAATAAACAAATTGTACAGGACTTACCATTTTGTTATAATTTTTAGAGTTTGAGAAGTTTAAGTTAGTTATAGATTACTACAGACTGTTCTGTTTTTGACAGATTCTGTTTTGCGTGTGTTGTTTGTTTATTTTGATGAATCTATGGCTAGTAAAATAGTTTATAATCCATAGAGAAGTTGGAATACAGTAGGTTTAACACCAATATAAATAAATAATGAGTTCATTACAGTACCTTAAGTAGTTCTTTGTTTTCTTTCTCTAACGGAGCTCACAAGATTTCTGTTGAGTTTTGTGTTGTGAAGTTTTCAAGTTTTGGGTGAATTCTTTTGATGGATTATGGAACAAGGAGTGGCAAGAGCCTAAGATTGGGGATTCCCATGGCACCCCCAAGATAATCCAAGGACACCAAAAAGTCAAAGCTTGGGGATGCCCCGGAAGGCATCCCCTCTTTCGTCCACTTCCATCGGTAATTTACTTGGAGCTATATTTTTATTCACCAGATGATATGTGTTTTGCTTGGAGCGTCTTGTATTATTTGCGTCTTTGCTTGTTAGTTTACCACAATCATCCTTGTTGTACACACCTTTTGAGAGAGCCATACATGAACTGGAATTTGTTAGAACACTCAATGTGCTTCCCTTATATCTTTTGAGCTTGATAGTTTTGCTCATAGTGCTTCACTTATATCTTTTGAGCGTGATAATTTTTACTCTAGTGCTTCATTTAGATCTTTTAGAGCATGGTGGTGGATTTTTTTAAAAGAAACTATTGATCTCTCATGCTTCACTTAGATTATTTTGAGAGTCGTTAATAGCATGGTAATTTTCTTAATGTTAATATACTTGGTATTCAAGATATGTGGAACTTTCTTTTGAGTGAATTGAATACTAAGATAAGTTTGATGCTTGATAATTGTTTTGAGATATGGAGGTGATAATATCAAAGTCGTGCTAGTTGAGTAATTGTGAATTTGAGAAATGCTTGTGTTGAAGTTTGCAAGTCCCGTAGCATGCACATATGGTTAAAGTTGTGTAACAAATTTGAAACATGAAGTGTACCTGGCTTGTGCATCCTTATGAGTGGCGGTCGTGGACGAGCGATGGTATTTTCCTACCAATCTATCCCCCTAGGAGCATGCGCATAGTACTTGATTTTTGATGACTTCTAAATTTTTGCAATAAGTATATGAGTTTTTTTGACTAATGTTGAGTCCATGGATTATACGCACTCTCATCTTTCCGTCTTTGCTAGCCTCTTCGGTACCGTGCATTGCCCTTTCTCACCTTGAGAGTTGGTGCAAACTTCGCCGGTGCATCCAAACCCCATGATACGATACACTCTATCACACATAAACCTCCTTGTATCTTCCTCAAAACAGCCATCATACCTACCTATCATGGCATTTCCATAACCATTCCGAGATATATTGCCATGCAACTTCCATCATCATCATCATGACATACATTACTTTTGTCATATTGCCATTGCATGATCATGTAGTTGACATCATATTTGTGGCAAAGCCACCATGCATTATTTTTCATACATGTCACTCTTGATTCATTGAACCATCCCGGTACACCGCTGGAGGCATTCATATAGAGTCATATCTTGTTCTAAGTTTCGAGTTGTAATCCTTATATTGTAATCAATAGAAGTGTGATGATCATCATTATTAGAGCATTGCCCCCAAAAAAAGAGAAATTCCAAAAGAAAAAAAAGTAAAGGCCCAAAAAAAGAGAATAAATAAAAAGGGCAATGCTACTATCTCTTTTCCACACTTGTGCTTGAAAGTAGCACCTTGTTCTTCATGTAGTGAGTCTCATATATTGTGCTTCAAAGTAGCACCTTGTTCTTCATGTAGTGAGTCTCATAAGTTGTCTTTTTATACTAGTGGGAATTTTTCAGTATAGAACTTGGCTTGTATATAACTACGATGGGCTTCCTCAAATGCCCTAGGTCTTCGTGAGAAAGCGAGTTGGATGCACACCCACTAGTTTTCTTTTGTTGAGTATTCATAGCTCTAGTGCATCCGTTGCATGGCAATCCCTACTCCTCATGTCGACATCAATTAATGGGCATCTCCATAGCCCATTGATTATCCTCGTCAATGTGAGACTTTCTCCTTTTTTGTCTTCTCCACACAATCCCCATCATCATATTCTATTCCATCCATAGTGCTATATCCATGGCTCACGCTCATGTATTGCGTGAAGATTGAAAAAGTTTGAGATTATTTAATTATGAAACAATTGCTTGGCTTGTCATCGGGGGTATAGAAGTTGGGAACATCTTTGTGTGACGAAAATAAAGCATAGCCTAACTATATGATTTTGTAGGGATGAACTTTCTTTTGCCATGCTATTTTGAGAAGACATGATTGCGTTGATTAGTATGCTTGAAGTATTATTATTTTTGTGTTAATATGAACTTTTGTCTTGAATCTTTCGGATCTGAATATTCATGCAACAATTAAGAAGATTTACATTGAAATTATGCCAAAGTATCACTCCGCATCAATTTTTTTATCATTTACCTACTCAAGGACGAGCAGGAATTAAGCTTGGGGATGCCTGATACGTCTCCAACGTATCTATAATTTTTGATTGCTCCATGCTACTTTATCTACTATTTTGCACTATATTGGGCTTTATTTTCCAATTTTATATTATTTTTGGGACTAACCTATTAACCGGAGGCCCAGCCTAGAATTGCTGTTTTTTGCCTATTTCAGTGTTTCGAAGAAACGGAATATCAAACGGAGTCCAAACGGAATGAAACCTTCGGGAACGTGATTTTCTCACCGAACGTGATCCAGGAGACTTGGACCCTACTCCAAGACGTAACAAAGGCGGTCATGAGGGTGGGGGCGCCCCCCCAGGGCGCGCCCCCTGCCTCGTGGCCCCCCTGTTGCTCCACCGACGTACTCCTTCCTCCTATATATACCTACGTATCCCCAAACGATCAGAACAGGAGCCAAAAACCTAATTCCACCGCCGCAACCTTCTGTATCCACGAGATCCCATCTTGGGGCCTATTCCGGAGCTCCGCCGGAGGGGGCATCCACCATGGAGGGCTTCTACATCAACACCATAGCCCCTCTGATGAAGTGTGAGTAGTTTACTTCAGACCTTCGGGTCCATAGCTAGTAGCTAGATGGCTTCTTCTCTCTTTTTGGATCTCAATACAATGTTCTCCCCCTCTCTCGTGGAGATCTATTCGATGTAATCTTCTTCTTTTTGCAGTGTGTTTGTTGAGACCGATGAATTGTGGGTTTATGATCCAGCTTATCTATGAACAATATTTGAATCTTCTCTAAATTCTTTTATGTATGATTGCGTTATCTTTGCAAGTCTCTTCGAATTATCTGTTTGGTTTGGCCAACTAGATTGATAGTTCTTGCAATGGGAGAAGTGCTTAGCTTTGGGTTCAATCTTGCGGTGTCCTTTCCAAGTGACAGAAGGGGCAGCCAGGCACGTATTGTATTGTTGCCATCGAGGATAACAAGATGGGGTTTTTATCATATTGCATGAATTTATCCCTCTACATCATGTCATCTTGCTTAAGGCGTTACTCTGTTTTTAACTTAATACTCTAGATGCATGCTGGATAGCGGTCGATGAGTGGAGAAATAGTAGTAGATGCAGAATTGTTTTGATATACTTGTCTCGGACGTGATGCCTATATACATGATCATACCTAGATATACTCATAACTATGCTCAATTCTGTCAATTGCTCAATAGTAATTTGTTCACCCACCGTAGAATACTTATGCTCTTGAGAGAAGCCACTAGTGAAACCTATGGCCCGCGGGTCTATTCTCATCATATCAATCTCTATCACTTTATTACTTGCTTTTCTTTTTTACTTTGCCTTTTACTTTTCACTTTGCATCTATCTATCAAAAATACCAAAAATATTATTTATCATCTCTACCAGATCTCACTCTCGTAAGTGACCGTGAAGGGATTGACAACCCCTAATCGCGTTGGTTGCGAGGAGCTATCGTTTTGTGTAGGTACGAGGGACTTGTGCGTGGTCTCCTACTGGATTGATACCTTGGTTCTCAAAAACTGAGGGAAATACTTATGCTACTTTGCTGCATCATCCTCTCCTCTTCGGGGAAATCCAACGCAGTGCTCAAGAGGTAGCACTTCGCACAATTCCACGCCTCATCAGCCTCGGGGCTGCTCCATGGGCAACACCAACCGAGAGTGGATGCATCCGGCATCCAGCATGACCCACTTGCTTCAGAAGCCATCAACCCTCTTCCCGGTCTTCGAGATCGCGTTGGCCTTAGACTACGCGATGAAGCCAGCACACGTCGAGGTATGGCTGCCGGTGATTCAGAGGTAGAAGAAGTGGCGCAGCAAAGCCACGGACGGCATCACCCCAACATGCGCCTCGCAGTAGTAGGAGAAAATTAACAGAAGGAGGACGGAGTTGGGATGGATATGAAGGGCCTGCAGCTTGTAATGGTGGAGGACGGCGTAGAAGAACTTGGAGAAGGGAGGCACCAGGCCAGCGATGACGATGCTCATGAAGAAGGGGTAGAAGGTGCTCCCCTTAGCCTCCGGCTGGGCGGAGCTGGCCTGGAGCCCGGTCGACCCCATCTCGCTGCCCCGCGCCACCGTCATCAGGCGCGTAGCGGTGAGATTCTTCTCCATCATGTTGGGGGGATCCAGGGCCAGCGAGTACCAAGCCGGCAGGGACTCGGCCGCGGTCTTGCGAGGCGCCATTGCTCGCTGAGAGGGGAAGGATGGAGCGGATCTAGAGATTTTGGAAGCAAGAGAGCAAGGGCAAGGAAGGGGATCTGGAGCAAGGCGAATGAGAGAAATGAAGGTAAGCTTAACCCAGGCCAGCCTTTTGTTAATCGTGCAGTTGCCGAGGCAGCATGGGGAAGCGGAGACACCCATGTCCAATCAACCACCATGCAGCGACCAAGGCCGCATGCTGTTGGGGCCCGCGACGCTCCGCACTTGCCCTTTGGCTTCGCTGCTAAGCCAAGTCCGAGCGCGCCTTGGGCCCGGGGGCTACTGTTGGCGTTCTAGGAACGGGGGTCCCCAGACTTGCCTGTTTGTGGCCTGTGGCGTGGCTCAAGCAGTGGCCCAGTACGGCCCGTCTTCATCAACCCAAGCTCAAGACCCTCGCAAGGGGCCAAGCCTCGCGGGGCGGACGACACTAGGCTTCCTCAGGGGCGGCCTCACCATGTAGGCTCTCGAGGAGGCGGAGAGATCAAGGCAAGGAGTACCTCGCGAGGTGCTCGTGACGCAAGCCATGACGATCAAACCAGGCGGGCGCCAGCCAGTGTAGTGTCCTCGTTTCCTCTTTGGTGCAAAGGGGACGAGCGCAGGCGCGGAGTACCGAGGCATCAAGCAAAGGTTTCCATATCGGTGCAACGAGACCAAGACCAGCACAGCGGTAGGACAGAGATCACCATGGAGCCCAAGACGGCGTCATCGCCAGTGCCTCTGGCAGTCGAAGACCACCTTTAGTCAGGATAGCTTGTACTAGTTGTCCCACTTCAAAAGGGCCATTGTTGGGTCCCTTCCCTCTCAATATTTGTGAAGAGGATCAGGGCCTCTATAAATAGAGCTAGCCACCACAGTAGAGAGCATTGAATCCTTCCCAAGTAGAACACCGCACCAGCTCAAGAACACCCCTCGCGAGGTTGTTCTTCCTCTGTACTATTCATCATCAGCCCCTGAGGCAATCCACCACACCACACACTGGATTAGGGTATTACACCACAATGGTGGCCCGAACCAGTATAAACCTCGTGTCCCTTGTGTTGTTCACCGTGCTAGCATAGAATCACGGCGAGGTTTTGGGGCGTGTATCGGTAGGGAGAAGATCTTCGTGCGCACCCCAGAGTTCGAACCTTAAGGGTTTTGCCGAAACCTGATATCCGCCAAACACTTGTGCCATGAAATTTAGTGAGAGATCATCTTATAACGCTACCGTCGAACTAAGCAAAATAAGATGCATAAAGGATAAACATCACAGGCAATCAATATAAGTGATATGATATGGCCATCATCATTTTTGTGCCTTTGATCTCCATCTCCAAAGCACCGTCATGATAACCATCGTCACTGGCGCGACACCTTGATCTCCATCGTAGCATCGTTGTCGTCTCGCCAACTATTGCTTCTATGACTATGGCTACCGCTTACTGATAAAGTAAAGCAATTACATGGCAATTTCATTTCATACCATAAAGCGACAACCATATGGCTCCTGCCAGTTGCCGATAACTCTGTTACAAAACATGATCATCTCATACAATAAATTTAGCATCATGTCTTGACCATATCACATCACAACATGCCCTGCAAAAACAAGTTAGACGTCCTCTACTTTGTTTTTTTGAGGGTTAAGATAGTAGGAAAGGCTCCTACTGCATATATATATATATATATATATATATATTAGAATAAAGTAACAGTTACATGGTGATATTTACAAAGGTGGAGGAGGGGTCAGATCCTAAGCACAACCCTAGTTTCGTTGTGGTAGACTTTGCAAGAAGGAAGAGACAACATGTCTCTTGTTATCAGGTAATCTATATCTAATATTGTCAAAGTCTTCTTTGAACCTATTGAACCATGAAGTAATGGAGGGTGACACGTGTCTAAAATAGTTATTATTGCGCTCCTTCCAAAGACACCAGGCAGCAGTCAAAAAGATCTCCATGATCATTTTGCAAGGGTGTTGTGTCTTTAAGTTCTCCACCAGCGTCAACCTATCTCCTTGCACAGCCCAAGATATGTTTAGTAAGTGCCAACATTCCTTGCTAAAGGTGCAATGAAAGAAGAGGTGTTCCACAATTTCTTCAACGTGATGCCCGCAAATCAAGTAGTCAAGATTGGTGCCAATATTGTAGTGCCGTCATTTGAGCATGTTCCTTGTGTTGAGCCGGTCCGAGAGCAAGAACCAACCAAAGAC
Source organism: Triticum dicoccoides (assembly GCF_002162155.2). Classification (NCBI taxonomy): domain Eukaryota; kingdom Viridiplantae; phylum Streptophyta; class Magnoliopsida; order Poales; family Poaceae; genus Triticum; species Triticum dicoccoides. Next base: position 156,024,750 of record NC_041389.1, read on the forward strand.
TTTGATTTTGGGTGTGCATTTAGTCTTCCAGAGCCACTTAAACGCCACGTGCGCAACCACATCCCGAAAAAGAAACTGATAGTAGGCCGTAGTTTTGAACACAGTTGATCCCCAATAGTAGGACCATACATCATCCTGACCTGCCAATACCACCGCAGCCATATCCGTTTGGAGGAGCTTTAGCTCGTCATGGCTTGCAACGAGAGTGGTAGTTGAAAGGTTGCATGAAGGGTGTGGGCAGTCAAAAAGCCTTGCACGGACAAGTCCTCATTAAGGGCATAAAAGAAAGCTCGCGGATATTGTTCTGCCAAGATGGACTGGTTCCAGTTGTCTTTCCAGAACAGTCCTCTACTTTGTTGTTACAAGTTTTACGTGGCTGCTACGGGCTGAGCAAGAACGGTTGTTACCTAGATATCAAAACCACAATGATTTTTTGTCAAGTATGTGATGTTTTAACCTTCAACAAGGACTGGGCGTAGCCACACTCGATTCAACTAAAGTTGGAGAAACTAACACCCGCCAGCCACCTGTGTGCGAAGCACATCGGTAGAACCAGTCTCGCGTAAGCGTACGCATAATGTTGGTCTGGGCTGCTTCATCCAACAATGTCTCCGAATCAAAGTATGACATGCTAGTAAGAAGTATGACTATTACCACCCACAACTCACTTGTGTTCTACTCGTGCATATAACATCTATGCATAAACCTGGCTCTGATGCCACTGTTGGGTAACATAGTAATTTCAAAATTTTCCTATGCACACGCAAGATCATGGTGATGCATAGCAACGGGAGGGGAGAGTGTTGTCCACGTACCCTCGTAGACTGAAAGTGGAAGCGTTATGACAATGTGGTTGATGTAGCCGTACATCTTCACGATCGACCGATCCTAGTACCGAAAGTACGGCACCTCCACGATCTGCACACGTTCAGCTCAGTGATGTCCCACGAACTCATGATCCAGCAGAGTGTCGAGGGAGAGCTTCGTCTGCACGATGGCATGATGACGGTGATGATGAAGCTACCGGCGCAGGGCTTCGCCTAAGCACTACGACGATATGACCGAGGTGGATTATGGTGGAGGGGGGCACCGCACTTGGCTAAGGGATCAATGATCACCTTGTGTGTTCTAGGGTGCCCCCTACCCCCGTATATAAAGGAGCAAGGGGGAGGCCGGCCGACCCTTGGGGCACGCCAAGGAGGGGAGGAGTCCTCCTCCTAGTAGGAGTAGGACTCCCCCTTTCCTAGTCCAACTAGGAGGAGGAAGGGGGAAGGAAGGAGAGGGAGAGGAGAAGGAAAGGGGGGACGCACCCCCGTCCCTAGTCCAATTCGGACTCCCTATAGGGAGGGGGCGCGGCTGCCCCTTGTGGGCTGCCTCCCCTCTTCCCTATGGCCCATGTAGGCCCAATAATCCCCCCGGGGGGTCCGATAACCCCCGACACTCTGATAATTATCCGGTGACCCCCGGAACTCATCCGATGTCCCAATATAGTCATCCAATATATCAATCTTTATGTCTCGACCATTTCGAGACTCCTCGTCATGTCCGTGATTACATCTGGGACTCTTAACTATCTTCGGTACATCAAAACACATAAGCTCATAATACCGATCGTCACCGAACGTTAAGCATGCGGACCCTACGGATTCGAGAACTATGTAGACATGACCGAGACACGTCTCCGGTCAATAACCAATAGCGAAACCTGGATGTTCATATTGGCTCCCACATATTCTATGAAGATCTTTATCGGTCAAACCGCATAACAACATACGTTGTTCCCTTTGTCACCGGTATGTTACTTGCTCGAGATTCGATTGTCGGTATCTCAATACCTAGTTCAATCTCGTTACCGGCAAGTCTCTTTACTCGTTCCGTAATGCATCATCCCGCAACTAACTCATTATTCACATTGCTTACAAGGCTTATAGTGATGTGCATTACCGAGAGGGCCCAGAGATACCTCTCCGACAATTGGAGTGACAAATCCTAATCTTGATCTATGCCAAATCAACAAGTACCATCGGAGACACCTGTAGAGCACCTTTATAATCACCCAGTTACGTTGTGATGTTTTTAGCACACAAAGTGTTCCTCCGGTATTCGGGAGTTGCATAATCTCATAGTCATAGGAACATGTATAAGTCATGAAGAAAGCAATAGCAATATACTAAACTATCAAGTGCGAAGCTAACGGAATGGGTCAAGTCAATCACATCATTCTCTAATGATATGATCCCGTTAATCAAATGACAACTCATGTCTATGGCTAGTAAACTTAACCATCTTTGATTCAACGAGATAGTCAAGTTGAGGCATACTAGTGACACTCTGTTTGTCTATGTATTCACACATGTACTAAGTTTCCAGTTAATACAATTCTAGCATGAATAATAAACATTTATCATGATATAAGGAAATAAATAATAACTTTATTATTGCCTTAGGGCATATTTCTTTCAAATTCTCTCTATAGATTTGATAAGGGTGAAATCCCATCTACTAAGTTTGCTAGCCAATGCTTGGATGAGTTTGATAATTTTATTGTTAAACAAGAAAACTTCAATGCTTATGTTGGTAGACAATTGAAACGTAATGCTTATATGATTGAACACTTGAGTGATTATATGTCTAGAGTTAAAGGTGAACTTAAACTTATTAGTAAACATGCTTCTATGGTTACCACTCAAGTAGAACAAGTGCTTAAGGTTCAAAATGATATGCTCAATGAGTCAAATAATAAGAAAAATGATAATGTTGTAGAGTTATGACTAGAGGGGGTAAAATGTTTCAAGAACCTTTGTATCCTGAGGGACACCCTAAGAGAGTTGAGCAAAATTCTAGAGAACTAATGCTGATGCACCTACTTCTTCTAAAAAGAAGAAAAAGAAAAATGATAGGACTTTGCATGCTTCTAGTGAACCTGTTGTCGACACACCTGATAATCCCAAAGATATTTCTATTTCTGATGCTGAAACACAAGCTGGTAATGAACATGAACCTAGTGATAATATTGATGATGATGTTCATGTTGATGCTCAACCTAGCAATAACAATGATGTAGAGATTGAACCTGCTGTTGATCCTGATAACCCACAATCAAAGAATCAATGTTATGATAAGAGGGACTTCATTGCTAGGAAGCACGGTAAAGAAAGAGAACCATGGGTTCAGAAACCCATGCCTTTTCCTCTTGAACCATCCAAGAAAAAGGATGATGAGGATTTTGAGCGCTTTGCTGAAATTATTAGACCTATATTTTTGCGTATGCATTTGACTAATATGCTTAAAATGAATCCTTATGCTAAGTATATGAAAGAAATTGTTACAAATAAGAGAAAGATACTGGAAGCTGAAATTTCCACCATGCTTGCTAATTATACTTCTAAAGGCGCAATACCTAACAAACTCGGAGACCTAGGAGTACCAACTATACCATGCTCCATTAAAAGAAACTATGTTAAAACTGCTTTATGTGATCTTGGAGCTGGTGTTAGTGTTATGCCTCTATCTTTATATCGTAGACTTGATTTGAATAAGTTGACACCTACTGAAATATCTTTGCAAATGGCCGATAAATCAGCTGCTATACATGTCGGTATATGTGAGGATGTGCCTGTTGTGGTTGCAAACGTTACTATTTTAACGGACTTTGTTATTCTTGATATTCCCGAGTACGATAGTATGTCTATTATCCTTGGTAGACCCTTTTTGAATACTGCAGGGGCTGTTATTGATTGCAACAAAGGCAATGTTACTTTTCATGTTAATGGTAATGAGCATACGGTACACTTTCCGAGGAAACAACCTCAAGTCCACAGTATCAATTCTATTGGAAAATTCCAACGATTACTATTGGAGGTTTTGAATTTCCTCTTCCTACTGTCTAGAAGAAATATGATATTCTTATTGTTGGGGATGTGCATATCCCCGTTGAGGTAACTTAGTGTTATTCGAAAATTCTTCGGTTTCATGCGATTCGGAAAGAGTTTGTTAACAAGACTTGATCAACCTTGTTAGTGGATTCCTTTTGATGAGCATGAGATGGATGAAGTTTGAAAGCACAACTCTCTGTAACCTCCTTTTACTTTCTGTTATTTAGATTAAATAAAGAAAAAAATAGTATTTTCTGTCTGTTTTTTTAATTATCCTTGCAATAAAAAATACCCCGAAAATATAAGTTCTCCAAATGTACCGAAAATGAAATATGATTTTTTGTAGAATATTTAAGAATATCTGGCACTGAGAACACACCAGGGGGATCCACCACCTGGCCACGAGGGTCCAGGGCGCGCCCACCCCCCAGGGGGCACCCCTACCTCGTGGGCCCCACGTGGCACCCCTCCACTTATTCTAGCACCCACACACTTCTTCTTCCTCCAAAAAAAATCCTCTCATAGCTCAAACCCATGTTCTAGCTCATCTTGCTGCGATTTTCGATCTCCTTGCTCAAAGCTCCATTCACAAAACTGCTTTGGGGGATTGTTCTTTGGTATGTGACTCCTCCAATGGTCCAATTAGTTTTTGTTCGAGTTCCTTATTTATTGCAAATTTTGCTGCTTAGGTGACCCTGTTCTTGAGCTTGCATGTCAAATTCATATGGTCCAGAGTAGTTCTAATGCATGATATAGCCTCTAGGCACTTGTGGTAGTAGTTGCTATCAGTCTTGTTGAGTTTGGTTCACTTTTATTTTGAGTCACTAAAAATTTCAGAAATTTTTCAGAGGAAGAAATATGTTTAGGAAAATGTACCAAGGTGGTTCCTCAAGAAAGCAGGCACCTAGGCTCGCGATACGTGAGCCAGAATATGAACTACCAAGGGAAGCTCAAGTGCGGCCTTGTGAATGGCCGTCAGAGGAATTTATGGTCGGAGCAGGTATCAAGGATGAATTTGACGTGTATGTGCGTAATGATGACCTTGAAGGCTTCATGTCAGATAAGTGCCCGTAATACCGTTACCTAACTGATTCCTTTGTGAGAAGGTTTAAATTTACATCCTCACGCAATTCTCACACTTTTTTATTAATCTTTATGATAAATCATATACCATGGACCTAGAAGATTTTAGTAATGCTTGCAAACTCCCGCAGTGGGGCAATCTTAGTGAACCTCGCAAATCTGAATATAAAGACTTTATTGCTAGTATCACTGTGGGGGAATCTAGAGAAATCACACAAGCTACCATAGGGAGCATTCATTTTCCTTCCACACATTATTTTACTCTCTTTGTAGGTAGATGCATTAACGATAAAGATGAAGCTTTTCACATGTGCGTTCCAGATCTTTGTGTCCTCAAAAGTGCGGTATTAGGTGATAAACAATATAACTTGGGGGTCATCGTTGCACGAAGGTTGCATCTTAATAGTTTAAGTGGAGACTTGTTTGGTGGAATTTATGCAACCAGTGTAGCTAATTATCTTGAGATACCCATACATGAAAATGATATGGAATTGCCTCCTACTTATACAGATTATAATGCTATGGTTCGTCGTCAGTTTGTTGAGAGGAATGAACAGTTCCTCCAATACCGACTAATCTTTGACAGACGTCACACTGTCCATGTTCCTCTCCCTTCTCCTAATTTCTTTGACTTTCAGGCAAAAGGGAGATACATTATAATCAGGGAGGAGGCGAAAGAGTATGAGAGGAGGACAGAGGCAGCTCGCCTCCAAGCTACAACTCGTCAGGCAATAGCCGCTGCATCTCAGTACGACCCCAGTTACAACTTCGGATATCCGCCAGGCCAGCCGTGGCCATAGACCAACTTAGGCCAAAAGCCTGAGCTTGGGGGAGTATGTATTTCTCACCGACATTACATTCATGTTCACACACTCATGCCAGTTGTCGGTGCTCATACTTTTTCATTGTACTATCCATGCTAGTTTATTTTCTTTTTAAGTTTTCTTCTTGTGTGTTCGAAAAACCTTAAGAAAAAACAAAAAAAAATTAGCTGTAGCTTTTAGCTAGTTTACTTTCCATGCATGTAGTAGTAATAATTAAAAGAAAACCCAAAAAAGATTTCTCCTTCTTCTTTTGTTTGTTGGGAGCTTTCCCTTGTAAATAGTTTTATTTCTTTTCTTTGGAGGTCGAGAGGAGAAGACCATGATGAAAATGTTAAGTGACTCTTATATGCTTTATTGTTGAGTTAACTGAGAACCCATATTACCTTGTCTTCTCCCTTGTATTAAATGCTTGCATATTCCATCTTAGTCCAATGCACATGCACTATTATTATTATCCACACCGTTCGGTCGTGCAAGTGAAAGGCAATAATGACGATATATGATGGACTGATTGAGATGAGAAAAGCTGGTATGAACTTGACCTATCTTATTTTTGTAAATATGATTCGTTCATCGTTCTTGATTCAGCCTATTATGAATGAAATATGTTTGCAATGATAATTAGAGATTATAGTTGCTCATGCCATGCTTAATTAGCTACGAGTTTATAATGGTTTACCTTGCATGCCAACATGCTATTAAAATGGTTGTGATGTGATATGATAGCGTGGTATCCTCCTTTGAACGATTCGAGTGGCTTGACTTGGCACATGTTCACGCATGTAGTTGAAAAAAAATCAACATAGCCTCCATGATATTTATGTTCATGGTGAATTATATCCTACTCATGCTTGCACTTAGTGTTGATTAATGCATGTTCATGACTGTTGTCGCTCTCTAGTTGGTCGCTTCCAAGTCTTTTTCTAGCCTTCACTTGTACTAAGCGGGAATTCTACTTGTGCATCCACTTCCATAAACCCCAAAGTTATTCCATGTGAGTCCACTATACCTTCTTATATGCGAATATCTACCTGCCGTTCCAAGTAAATTTGTATGTGCCAAACTCTAAACCTTCAAATGAAATTCTGTTTTGTATGCTCGAATAGCTCATGTATCAACTAAGGTTGTCTGTATCTTCCATGCTAGGTGGGTTATTCTCACGAGGAGTGGACTCCGCTCCTCATTCACGAGAAAATGGCCGGTAACCGGGATGTCCAGTCCCATGATCAAATCAAAATAATTGCACACAAAACTCCCCCAACACTGTTGTTAGTTGGAGGCACCCGTTGTTTCGGGAAAGCCATGGATTGATGCTTGTTGGCGGTGGGGGAGTATAAACTTTACCATTCTGTTTGGGAACCGCCTATAATGTGTGTAGCATGGACGATATCGAGATCTCTTGGTTGTTATGTTGACAATGAAAGTATGCCTCTCAAAATATCATTTATCTCTATTTCAAAAATCAAGCTCTGACACCTCTACAAATCCTTGCTTCCCTCTGCGAAGGGGCTATCTATTTACTTTTATGTTGAGTCATCACCCTCTTATTAAAAAGCACCAGTTCGAGAGCACTGCCATCATTTGCATGCATTACTATTAGTTTACATTGAGTATGACTGTGACTGGATCTCTTTTACCATGAATTACAATGTCTAGTCAGTCCTTGATCTTCAGAGGTGCTCTGCATTTATGTTTTTGTGGTCTCAGAAAGGGCTAGCGAGATACCATCTTGTTATATCATATTATGATCGTTTTGAGAAAGTGTTGTAATCCGAGATTTATTATTATTGCTCGCTAGTTGATTATGGCATTGATATGAGTAAACATGAGACCTAAGTGTTATTGTGAATATGGTTAGTTCATAATCTTTGCTGAAAACTTGAATGCCGGCTTTACATATTTACAACAACAAGAGCAAACAGAGTTTGTAAACATTTTTCTTTATCACTTTCAGTTTATCAACTGAACTGCTTGAGGACAAGCAAAGTGAAAGTGCTAGTTATCGACTAGAGGGGGGGTGAATAGGCGATTTTTATGGAAGTCTTCAAAACACGGGGGCTTTGAAGACAAACAGTAGAAATGGACCTATTGATATGCAGCGGAAGGTAGACTACATTAGACAAACCATAGTCAAGTAAGCAATAAAATGAAAGCACGGAGACTATTAGTAGCTAGGTAGTAAGGATCAGGATGGAAGATAGTATGAAGCCAAACAACAACATTCTTCACATGGTGAAGCCAATCAGATCATGCAAGCAGGCAATGACTTCACGAAGACAAACTGTAAGTAAAGAGAGGTAAGAGATAGAACCAGTTGCTTAGTGAGGACAAGGATTTGTTGGACCAGTTCCAGTTGCTTGACAACTGTACGTCTGGTTAGGGAGGCTGAGATTCAACTCATAAGACCGCGTCTTCACCTTATTCCCCTTGAGCTAAGGACACTTATTCCTCTCCCAATCACTTTGATAAGTCTTCAAGGTAGACTTCCAAACCTTCACAGACTTCGTTCACCGGCAATCCACAATGCCTCTTGGATGCTCAGAACGTGATGCCTAACCGGTTGGAGGATTCATAGTCCTCAAGTGTAACAAGTCTTCAGATAACACGGACAGAAAGACTTCAGTGATGCCTACCACTCTTTGGCTCTGGGTGTTTTGGGCTTTGTCCTCGCAAGGATCTCTCTCTCAAATGCTTCAGAGGTGGGTTGCTCTCAAACGACAAAAGCCGTGCACTAACTTTGAGAAGCCACCAATTTATGGTGTAGGGGGTGGGCTATTTATATCCAGGAGGCAACCCGACCTGATTTGTCCCAAATGACCTTGGGTCACTAAGGAACTGACACATGTCCAACGGTCAGATTTCAAACACACAAAGCAGCTTGACTTGGGTTACAAGTAAAGCTTACTCATCCAGCACTAGATAAGATTTGCTCTCATTGTGTTCGCTCAAAGACATAGGATTTGGTTGAGCATCACATGAGTTATTCTGACTTTGTTCACTCGGACCCCACTTAATAGTGCGGTGGTTCCCATGACTCAGCAAAGAAGAAAAGGAAACCACAAAACAACTATGTCTTCGCACTCCATAGTCTTCATGTGAATGTCTTCTCAAGTCATAGTCTTCGTTGTGAATATCTTCACAGACCAGCATTGTCTTCAATGTCTTCACACATTTTTAGGGGTCATCTCTGGTAGGTAAACCGAATCAATGTGGGACTACTACCTGCGTTATCCTGCAATTCTCACAAACAAATTAGTCCCTCAACCAAGTTTGTCGCCAATACTCCAAAACCAACTAGGGGTGGCACTAGATGCACATACAATCTCCCCCTTTTTGGTGATTGATGACAAACTGGTTGAAGTTTTCAACAGGGATAAAAGTATGTGAAAGTTGAGAATTACGGCATTGTCTTCATAAGTAGCAAAAGGCTCCCCCTGAAGATATGCATATAAGTAGTTTGCTTTTGAATGCAAATGCACATGGCAGGTTTTACTTTGTGGAGATCCTCTTCAACTTATGAAGACAATTCATCATGCATATAAAGATATAGCGAACATAATGACATGCATAATGAAAAATGGACATCTTCGGAATGAATTCATGCGGAATTTATCATCGCATCACATAGTGGCAGTAAAAGTAGCAGACGACCATCAAGTTTAAGTGTTACAACCCAAGGAACCAAATATATCAAAAGACGAGAGTTGTAAACACTTGGCAAAATATAGCAACCACCCGTAAAGGACCCGTATGAAGACTATCAACTCATATGCTTCTCCCCCTTTTGTTAGTAACGACCAAAAAGGTTTGAAGACATAGAGCGTCTACTCGTTCCCATCAGGAGTAGATGAAGGTGCAGGGTCGATGTTTGAGTTCAGTGGTGCAGAGGGGCTTGGTGCAGTGTCGAGACGTGGTGAAGCCATGGTTGGTGAAGTGGCATCGTCTTCTTCATCGACGAATCTCGCAACAACAGTTACAGCCGAAGATGAATACTCAGAGCCTTCTATGGAAGAATTTTGATGCCAGCTTGCATTCTGGGGAGGTCTGGAATCAAACTTGAAATCCTCAGTGAAGCCATCTTCGCGAAGATCAGCTTCAGGGCATAGCAGAGTGAGGCTCTTCCAGGACCGCTGACAGGCTTCATGAGCAACAAATGAGTTCTTTGTGTCAAGGTTTAGAATGCGATTGACATCCACCAAGATGCTCTACATTTGACGCTTTAGCCAGTCATGGTGCCTATCCTGTTTCTGATGTAAGGCCACAAGAAGCTCTCGGTCATTGAGTACACGAGAACGCCTCTGAGGCCTTTGTGCAATTGTACTGTCAGTGGCTTTGGTGTGTGCACGATGAGGCACACGCATATTTCCAGCCAGAGGATAGACTCTAGTTGCAGCAAGAATTCCCTCCATCGGTTGCGAGAAGCTTTGGTGATCAGCATTATGAAGATACAATGGCTCCTTGGCAGGCTCGGGGTAGATGGCTTCAACTGATAGATCAACCTCAAGCAAAAAGACAAGATGCTTGCGCGCCGAGGGCTGATAGTCGATAGAAGAGTGAAGCTTGATTAGGCGCATCACCCATGGAGCCTAAAACTTCAAAACAAATAGATCGATTCTAGATGCAGCAAGCTGTCTGATGAAGAAATCCTGGGAAATGAATCTGATGCCATTGACAATATAGAATACCAAAGTCTTCACGGCTCCTTCAAGTTTGGCTTCAGCAGAATATCCCTTGATTGCCGTAGAGTATGCCTCAGAATGTGATAGACTGTGTGGGGCAAGTACTCGAGGTCCTTGACGAAGAATTCCTTGGGATATTCAGCATCTTGAGGCAATGGCTTCATCATGCTGAGCATCTGACTCATATTTGGTTCAGGCCGCTGAAAGATACTATGTAGTTCATTATTGTGAAGCTGACAACCTGGCTCATACAAGTCACCTGGAGTGGGCAAGGAAGTAAGCTCAATAATGTCTTGAGCTTTGGCTTCATGGTGCACATCGCCTGGCATCCACTCAAGGACCCATGTCTTCGGATCCCTGTTGTAGCCACGAATGCGAAGTGTGGTGTAGAACTACAGCAGGAGCTCTTCATTCCAGTGTTCTTTGGCCCTGTTTGGTTCGGCTGTGGATTTCTAAAAGCAGCTGTGAAAAATCTACTATGGAAAATCTAATCTGAAAAAATGAAGGTCATTTGGCAAACCAACTGATACAGCTTTTTCAGATTTTGGCCCGCAGCGGAATCAGATTTTGGAAAGCACGTCCTGGGCTGCTTCCACTTTTGGTTAAGTTTTTTGCAGGGGATTTCTGGAATCGGATTCTGCTGGGTTCGCCCTTTGGTTCAGATTCTGCTGCGCAGTAGTGGAATCCGTCGATAAAAGCAGAACCAAACAGGGCCTTTGTTAGTGACGAACTGTAGAAGACCAACCTCCCTGAAGCAGTCAAGGGCTTCTTCCAGACAGGGCAACCCAGCAATAGCTTCACAATCAAGATGCATGTGTTGAAAGATTCGCTCTTGATTGTATAGGATGCACGAGTAGTAGATGCACTGCTGATAGCTCCAGATGCAATCAGAGGAGATCTTTGGCTTCGAGTAAGGATTTTTGGCACTATCAAACATGGTGTTGTGGGCTCTGAAGCTATTGACGCTGAAAGATCCTGGTGATGTAGCTGCACCTGGAAGCCTTGGCAGCCTTGGTTTCGACTTCTGAACTTGTGGCCTCTGCTCCACATGATAGTCATATTGAGGTCCGGGAGCAGTGGGAGGCACCATGATGGGCCACCGAACTGTGACAAGTTCACCATGATTATAGGCATGTTCAATTGTGTGAGGCCTTGGGGCTGGAACAGTGGCATCAGCATCCAGATGGGCTTTAGGTGTTAGAGCTTCAGGCACAACATTGGCTTCAGGCTCCACATTATCTTCAGCCATGACAACGTCATTGGCTTCAGTATCATTGTTGGTGGCAGCCTCAGTGGTTTCAACCTCCATGTCTTCAATGATAGGAGGGTCGGGCACAGTCACATTCTCATCGAGAATGACTTCTTCAGTGACAGGGGGTGTGGCAACTTGTGGGGACCCCGACTCATAAGTCGTGATCACCGAATGCACGTGTACAGTGATCCCAGAGATCAATGCTCACTGAACACACAGAAGCTAAATAACAAGAGGCTTACATCCATACATACTGTATTACACAAGTAGGACCATTATTGTCAAGTCTTGAGTATAACATTGCAGCAGAAATCTTCGTCGATAACTTGGACCCATGCCATCTGCCTTAACCCTACAGGCATTCTGACTGGGAAGCATCCTAGCTAGCATGTTCGTCATCGAAGTATTCTTCATCATATCATGTGCTTTCATGCCTGGTCAATAAAATAACCAGTGGCAAGCCAATGAGTACTTTGAATGTACTCGCAAGCAACCCATGTTTTGGTTCAAGGTACAACAATGCATGATATAGGTACATTTTTGCAGAAAGCTAGTTTTGAGTGCAATGACATGTTCAACAACTTGTAAGACATGCATCAGGAGAAATTCAAGTAACCATGAGGACAGGTTACAGATATCAACATAAATAGAGTGGGCATCAACCCAACTCAATCATGTCAAGTCCCTTGACTTGACCCAAGTAGTTCTCCCCAATTATCCAAACACACACTGGTTGGTGAAGCTCTAGACGTAGTTTAAGCAGCACCGCCCAACTGTCCTTGACCGTGGACACGGCTATTCGAATAGTTTTACACTATGCAGAGGCTGCACACTTTACCCACAAGATCCGGGGAACTTTCGTGTCATCCATGACCCGCGGTACCTCAAGTACCCGGGGTAAGCACCCGATCACTCTCTTTCCCTAGTCCACTCGTTGTTCCGTATCCTCACGATGTACATCATACGAGACTCACTCGAGATCGTAACATCTGATAGGGGACACAACGGTGTATCCGGTGCCCTGTAAAAACAGTCATGGCCGCCCTACCTGGCACGACCCTGTCCCGAGAGAGAGCACCAACTCTCCCCCGTCACTAGTAATGCGGGCTCCAAGCTAGTATCGGCCTAGGTAATCAATAATGCCCTTTCCCATATAAGGGTAGAATGGTTGCGCATGTAAGGTTGGGACAGTCGACAAATCTTAAATCTAATCCGTTTTCGAAAACAACACACACTGTCGGCGTTCTGGGAATGGGGGTCCCCAGACTTGCGTGCCTGCGGCCTACGGCGAGGCTCAAAGGGGGCCCCACATGGCCCATCTTCATCAACACAAGCTCAAGACCCTCGCGAGGGGCCAAGCCTCGCGGGGAGGACGACAAGGAGCTTCCTCAGGCACGGCCTCATCAAGCTGGCTCACGAGGAGGCGGAGAGATCAAGGCGGGGTACCTCACAAGGTGCCCATGACGCAAGCCATGACGACCGAGGGCACTAGGCGAGCGCCAGCCCGCGTAGTGTCCTCCTTTCCTCTTTAGTGCAAAGGGAGCAAGCGCAGGCAAGAGTATCAAGCAAAGGCATCCATTTCGGTGCAACAAGACCAAGACCCGCCCGACGGCAAGCAGGAAGTCATTGTGGAGCCCAAGCAGGCGTCACCGCCAGAGCCTTTAACAGGCGAGGACCAACTTTAGTCAGGATAAGTGTACCAGATGTTCCCCTTCAAAATGGCCAATTGTTGGCGCCCTTCCCACTCAATATTTGGGAAGAGGCCCAGGGCCTTTGCCTATAAATAGGACTAGCCACCCCCAGGGTAGAGGCATCGAGAATCCAGGAGCTAGAATCAAGACAGAGGCATCTGAAATCCAGAGAGAGAGAGAGAGAGAAGGGTGGCTGAACTCCTCCTAGCAGCTCATCGTCCCAGCCAAGAACAGACCCTCGCGAGGCTGTTCTTCCTTGTATTGTTCATCATCATCAGCCCAAGAGGCAATCCACCACACCACAAACTAGAGTAGGGTATTACACCACAATGGTGGCCCGAACTAGTATAAACCTTGTGTCTCTTGTGTTGTTCCTCTCGTAGTTTAGATCCTAGTGTGGCGACAGGGTGCAGGTAGGTAGAGGGTGAAATCTCCACGCGCACCCTAGTGTTCGAACCTCAAGGGTCTGCCGGAACCCGAAATCCGACATTTGGCGCGCCAGGTAGAGGTGCGCCGGGATCCACCTTCTGCCACTTCGCGTCGCGTCGCATCGTCATCACCATGTGTGGCGACCAGGCGGGCAACCCTGGTCCCTGGGCGGCTTGGCCCGCCCGCGCAGAGTCGCTCGCCCCGGGCGACCCCATGCCCCAGGCAGCTCGTAGTCCGCAGGGCGCTGCGGGCCGTGGGCGACGCGGACAGGCTTCGACAGCTCTCACACCGCGGCAGGCGCGGTCGGTAGCAAGGGCCTCCAACCACGCCGCGGCCACGACACCGTACACCCGCCGGGAGCAGGCGAACTCAAGGGCCGCGCTCACGGTTGCCCGAGAGCTACTACAGTGCAGGCTGATGGAAGGCGGCCGCGACGTGCTGCTAGAGCGGGTGGCAGAGCTCCTGGGCTTTGCCGCCTCGGGGGCTCACCCCTTCTGCACCCAGCTCCCATCTCAGGTCCAGGGCGGCCCGCGCAGGGGCTCCACGCGTGCCCGCGGGCTCCAAGGCTACTCCAACACCAGCGAGGCCGTCAGCACCGGGCCAGCAGCAGCGCTGCCTCCGCTCCCGGCCAGCGAAGAAGGACTCGTCGCGACCCACGCCCCTAGTGGGCCGCCGCACTACCACCCCTAGGTGGGCGCATCAAGCAGAGCTGCATGGCACGCGGAGCACTATGGCACGGCCTACAGGATGACGGCTCCAGAAGAACACGTGCCCCACAAGATGGACCAGGGGCACCCGCATGAGGACGAACAAGGCTCGCTCCTCAGCCCAGGCTGGGGGGACGAGGCGCCAGAAGCTAAGCTCTTCCAAGAGCCCCGGGACGGCCCCACCGGCCACGCTGGACGCGACGATTATCGGGTACCGCTAATTCCTCAGGAGCAGGCATACGCTAATCATGGATCGCAGGAGGTGCAGGTCGCCACAGCGAGCAACTGACCCGCTCCCGCAGTCTCCTACCCCTCGGGAGGAGGGCGTAGGGGGCTGCAGGAAAGGGGCCTTGATCCGGCATCACCACCGCGGCGTTCGGAGCAAGGCGTTCTTAGGAGGTAGGCCCTCTGCTGGGGAGGTGCCTCAAGGCCTGCCCCTGGCGGAGGACCCTGGTCATCGGGGGAACCGCTGGCGACCGCTCTACCCCATCGGCGGCGTCCTGGTTCCCGGTCGTCGTTGATGGCACTAGAGTGTGGTGCAAGGCGGGGCCCTCGTCTGGCGATATGAAGCAAGGCCGGTACCTGTGAAGAAGGCCCAGTGCCTGTGAAGCTCGCCGCCCCGTGACACTCTCACGTAATAATTAGTAGGGCTGTATACGCCCCGGAGTCTCAGGGGTGCCGGCCTCAGGCCCTGGGGCTCCCTCCCATGCCCAGTGGCAGCACTTAGCTCCGCGCTGGTGAGAAGACGTCCAAGACTAGACTAGGTGCCGGACGCGGCCTTTTTTCTGCTTTCATTGCTTTTCCCTTGGTTGTCGCTTTCCCCAGCTGGATTTAAGTTGGACTCGAATTCGAGATTTGCGTGTGTTTGGGGAAGGGGTGCTTAGTCTCGTTCGAGCAATCTCTCGCGTTTCGGTTACCACTTCGCCTCAGCTGCCTCCCCTCGTGAGCCCCTCGCGAGCCGGGTCTGGCCTAGCTTGCGTGCAGCCCAGACTGCCGCCGCCGTATCCTCTCAGGAGGTTTTTACTGCAGATCCTACGGATTCGATCAGGAGACACTCGAGATACCACAGCCTCCCACAGGCTATCTCAGGGCCCGCACGGGACAAAGGTAAACTAGCCAGCCGGCTCGTCGCCTAGCCAACCACTTGGCGCGGGCGTACGGGTGATGTAGCATCTACTAGTATGCTGAACATGAGTTTTACATGAGGGGCACCCCCTCCCAAAATTCTCTTACAACCATCAGGTCAAAACCCGAGTTCTATTCATGCAGGGTAAGGAAACAAGAACGATGCGCGGTCAGTCGGATAAATCCCCCAATGCATCCTCAGGAGCACCGCCCGAATTGTTGCTGGCGTCGCTGGCCTCACCACCGCTCCCTGTGTTGCCATCAGCGGCGTCAGGACCGTTCACCACGCCGCCCTCATCAGCAGCCACAATCACGCCGTCGTTATCTGAAGCGAAGGCCCTGACGAGAGCGTACACGTTGTCTTCCACCGAGTGCGCCAGGTCGTCCCGCACGGCCTGGGGGACTGGGGCGATGGCAGCGTCGAAGTCGAAGTGGGGGTCCATGTTCTAGAGATGGCTGAAGATGCGAGAAAAGGCATGCCCGAGCAGGGCGTGGCTCCTCTCCTCCACCAATCTGTCAGCTCTGACCGACCGCGCCTCCAGCTGCATCACCACGTCGGTGAAGAACTGAAGGTTGCCAGCGTAGTTAACTGCGTGCCGCTCGCCAACAACCGCCTCGCAGATGTTGCCCAAGGCTGTGTTGGCTCTCTCCCAAAGCGTGGTGAGCATGGGGCCGTGCTCATGCTCCAGGATCTGCCGCTGGCGCATCTCATCCGCATTCTGGCATGCGACGGCCTTAGCCTCGTCCACCCATTGGCGAAGGAGAAGCACCTCGACATGGGAGGTAGTTAACTCCCCCTACGCCACCTCAAGGGCAGCCCGAAAAGCATCAGCCCGCCGCGTCGCTTCCTCCAGCTTGACCCTCAAGAAAGCAGTCCTACCTTCAGCCTCGGCCCGGATCAACCCCAGCCTCTCCTCGAACTCGCGCTCGAGGTTCAAGCGCGCCGTCGCCACCCGACGCCCGTCCTCCTCCAGGACGCGGGCTTCCCGCGCAGCGACATCATCCTCTGCCTGCGTCACCAAGCGCTCCCTTGTCTCCAGGCGTTCATACTCGCGCGCGCATTCGGCGGCTTCCAGCGTCAGCGCCTCCTCACACTTCTGGAGCTTTGCTGGGTCGCCTGAAGCCACCTTCATCGACGCGAGGGCCGCCTCGTGCAGCTCCACCTGCTCCTCCAGTGAGCGGCACCGGGCCAGGAGTTCCCGCGCCCGCTCCTCTGTCGCCTCTCGCCGCCGGTCAGCTTCCCGGGCCTCCTCGGCGGCCAGGGAACGGACCTCCCGAGAGGCCGCCAGCCATGCCTTGGCCTCCTCATTGTCAAGATCGCGCTGATAGCGCGCGAGGGCGATAGCCGCCTTCAGCTTGCGCCTCTCTGCAGCCAGGCGCAGGCCCTCGGCCTCAAGGCGCTCGCCCTCATCAGCGAGCTCTTCACCAAGCAGGCTCACCGCGTCAGCCGCCCTCCAAAGAAACCCTTGGCGAAGAGCGCGACGCTCCCGGGCGCGCTCGAGTATGTCTTCCACACCATCATGCGCCCCAAGCGAGCGCCGAGGGCCACGAATCAGCACTCCCCCTCCGGGCAGGGGGCTGGGGACTGGCACCCTCGTGGCGGTCGGGCACGCCTCGCCAGAAGCCCGGCCTGGAGCTAGTCTATCCCCAAATGAAGAGCGCAGGGAATACCCCAGCCAATCACTGTCCACGACCAGACGAGAAGCCCACGGCAGGCTGGCTATGCCACAAGAAGGCTCGCGAAGGAAGGTCGCGAGGCGCGCAGGGCCACGATGCGCCTCAGGATGGTTCGTCTCTCCAACCGGCCTCACCGCAAGGGCTTTGCTGCTCGAGTGCTTAAAGACGGTGGAGAGGGCGGAGACAAGGGGGATGGCTCCTCAGTCATCTCCATGAGCTCGGCGGGAAGGGCCCTGCGGAGCAAGGATCAGGAAAAGCAACAGAAGGATCAGGAGCTGGGAAAGGAGAAGGCTTACTCATTGGTGGCGAAGTACTTCCTACGCTTCAGCAGACGACAAGGGTAATCGTCACCCAGGGCCTCCCTTCTCTTCCGGAGGGCCTCAAAGTCCATGCGGAAGTGACCCAAGAGTCGAGCGCAGGGGTCAGCCTGCAACGAGGAAGAAGCGTCAAGGCGACCCGCGTCAGGGGCGTCTGCCTGATGCGCGCCGCCGGTCACCTCACCGAGAAGAGTAGCTGGGGCCTCAGGGGCCTCAGCCGTGGGTGCAGCGGGCAGCTGCTCGCCGCCCTCAGCCACAGCAGCACAAGCCTCAGGGGCTGCTCCCTCATGAGCGCCGCCCGACGCTGTCACCTCGACGGGGGCTCTCTCGGCCTCCGGTGGCTCATGCCTCCCTGCTCCGCCACTTGAGGAAGAGTCGCCTTGGCCGACTGAAAGGGCGGCCACCACCGCTGGGTTCTTGCGAGGCCCCTGGAGGCCAGCGGGGCGCGGCCCCCACTCATCGAAGATGGGCATCTGATTCACGAAGTTGCCCCTGTTCGGGCAGAGGTACAGCAAGGCCCCCCCTTGCCGGACGCTGTCGGGGGTGGGGTCCCCAGTCAAGACCAAGAGCACTTTCCTCAGTACTTCAGGCGTTATGTCCTCTTCCTGGAGCCTCATACGATCCTCGCGCCCGCTGAAGGGCCACATTCGGTGAGAGTGGCGTTGAAGAGGGGTAATACGGCATAGCAGGAACTCCTTCACCACCTTGGGCGCCGTCACGCCGAGCGCCCTCAAGAACGCGAAGCGGCGCCAGACAAAGACGAGCTGGGAACTCGTGAGCGTCTCCTGACCCCAGCCTGAATTGGGGATAGCAGGCAAAGATGGCTCCGACAGCAGGGGGCTGGGCACCCCTACATCCACATACAGCCACCGCTCGCGGAACCCAGGCGCGGGCGGAGGAAGGCTGAAGTCAATCCCTGAGGCCGTTGTTTCAGGCGCAGCAATGAAGCTCATGCACCCCGAGCATTGGGTGGGGTCGACAAGGCACAGAGAGAATAAGTGGCGCAGCAAGGCAACCAAAGGAAGGATGCCCATCATTGCCTCACAAACGAAGGCGAAGACCGCAAGAAGAGTGATGGATTTAGGACCCAGGTGCATCATGTGGATCTGATAGTGGGAGAGCACGGCATTGAAGAAATCGGACAAGGGAGGAACCAGTCCCGCCCACAGGGCGTCGGTGAAATACCGGACCTCAGTGATTATCCTGTCGATGGAGAAGCAAGATGCGGGCCAGGCCGTTGTCCTCCCGCATTCGTTGAACATGGTGGCCAGAGCCGAGCTGACCTTGCCCAAGCCCTCTCGATCGATTATGATTGACCGGTCGACGGCGCGGGCCACCAACGACGGCGAGCGAGGCGGAGGCATGGGTTTCTTCCCTCTTCCCTTCTTCGTCGAAGCCATGGCAACGGAAGGGCGGGGGGAAGGTTCGAGATTGGATTGGTAGCGGAAGCTGGAGTTCGAGAGGAGAAAGAACAGAGGACGCTCGGGCAACGAAAAGGGGAGCGGCTGTGTGCGACTACGAGTCCGCCTAGCACGACACAAAATAAGCAGGCGTGGGGGAACAGTGCCGCCCACGCCCAATCAACCGCCACGCGACGCCCAAGGCCGCAGGCTGTTAGGGCCCGCGGCGCTTCGCACTTGCCCTTTCGCCTCTCTGCTTGGCCAAGTCCGGGCGCGCCTTGGGCCCGGGGGCTACTATCGGCGTTCTAGGAACAGGGGTCCCCAGACTTGCCTGCATGCGGCCTGCGGCGTGGCTCAAAGGGGGCCCCGCACGGCCCATCTTCATCAACACAAGCTCAAGACCCTCGCGAGGGGCCAAGCCTCACGGGACGGACGACAAGGAGCTTCCTCAGGCACGGCATCATCAGGCTGGCTCACGAGGAGGCGGACAGATCAAGGCGGGGTACCTCACGAGGTGCCCATCACACAAGCCATGACGACCGAGGGCACCAGGCGGGCGCCAGCCCGCGCAGTGTCCTCCTTTCCTCTTTGGTGCAAAGGGAGCAAGCGCAGGCGAGAGCATCAAGCAAAGGCATCCATTTCGGTGTAACAAGACCAAGACCCGCCCGACGGCAGGGAGGAAGTCATTGTGGAGCCCAAGCAGGCGTCACCGCCAGAGCCTTTGACAGGCGAGGACCAACTTTAGTAAGGATAAGTGTACCAGATGTTCCCCTTCAAAATGGCCAATTGTTGGCGCCCTTCCCGCTCAATATTTGGGAAGAGGCCCAGGGCCTTTGCATATAAATAGGCCTAGCCACCCCCAGGGTAGAGGCATCGAGAATCCAGGAGCTAGAATCAAGACAGAGGCATCTGAAATCCAGAGAGAGAGAGAGAGAGAGAGAGAGAGAGAAGGGCGGCTGAACTCCTCCTAGCAGCTCATCGTCCCAGCCAAGAATAGACCCTCGCGAGGCTGTTCTTCCTTGTATTGTTCATCATCATCAGCCCAAGAGGCAATCCACCACACCACAAACTAGAGTAGGGTATTACACCACAAATGGTGGCCCGAACTAGTATAAACCTTGTGTCTCTTGTGTTGTTCCTCTCGTAGTTCAGATCCTAGCGTGGCGGCGGGGTGCAGGTAGGTAGAGGGCGAAATCTCCGCACACACCCCAGTGTTCGAACCTCAAGGGTCTGCCGGAACCCGAAATCCGACACACACTTGCCTCGGTACACCACTTCGTCATAAAGTGGTTACCCATCTCATCATCTCCCTCGGGCATAAGTGGCACCCGACGGGGTTTTCGAAAAGTCCTTTGAAAATACTTTGTCTCCTTCATCATGCATATACCCGTCCCTTTTTGCGCAGCATCTACTTTAGCATCCTATCTACTCCCACCGGCATAACCCTCATAAAAAGGTAGGGTCATGCACAATGCAAGTATCAACGAGGAAGTAACGGTGGCAAACCACCCCATGTGGTCATCACAGTATCATGTCTTTGATGCAAGCAATAAAAGTGCTATATGACATGCATAAAAAGGGTTTCATAGACATGGTCAAAGGGCTGCTTGCCTATTTTAACAAAGTCTTCGAGGTCTTCAAATATCTCTGGTCCAACTCCGAGCATTTTGTCTACTTCGTCAACTATCGTCAAAAACAACCATAATAAGCAACACGACAAGGCAAAAAAATAAAAGTGCTCTAAAAATGTGAGTTCGACCTTTCTAGGATACCTCTGGTCATATGAGGAATGACCAAGGTGATTTCATTGGAAGTGGATCAATGGATATTTCTAAACATTTCGATATGATGGAATCAAGGGGTTTATGGATTTGCAAGAAGTGCACAGAAGCATTATATTGAAAAATGAGAAAAGGCACACATTTAATAAAGCATGATTTTAGAAGCCTCTCGAAGTTGGTTTTACTTGATTTGGAGTTCAAATGATTTTCCTATGAATTGGCAAAGTTGACAAATATGAAGAAATGGCTCAATATTTTGTGGTGTACTGAAAGTATTAAGACAAATGTTCATAAACTAAGTTATGAACTTAGAAGCGTCTAGGAATTTGAATCATGGCATTTGGATCAATTTTGAGCTCTCCGTGATTTTCTAAAGTTCATCACAGAAGTAGGAAAAATAGGATTTGATAAATATTTGTGAAGGAAATGTTTCTGTAGAAATGTGACAATAGCACCATGTGGTAGGGCATGATTTTATAAACTACTAGAAATTTGAATCATCAAATTTGGAGTTAATTTGAATAATTTATGGATTTCTGAAGTTCGCGGAAAAAGAAAAAGACAAAGGTTTTACCGAAACGGGCCGGATCTGGGCGGCGGCGGCGTGCACTGGGCGAGGTTTACCAGTAGGGCGCCACTGGGCCGGCCCAGCGGCTCGGCCGCACGCGCGCAAGGGCCACGTCGGAGGCGGATTTCTCCTGGCCCATCTCCACTTGCCAGCGTGGCCTGGAGGCTGGGCACTGACGAGCGGGGCCCGCCTGCGGGTCCATCTCCAACCTCCCGCGCGATGCGGAGAGAGACAGAGGGAGCAAGGCCGAGCGGCGCCGACGCTCTTCCCGGTGACTCTCGGCTGTCCCCGGCGACATTCGGCATACCGACGGACTCGGGAGGCCGAGCCGCACCCATCCATGGGTCTCACGCAGGCTGGGGAGGACCGAGGCAACGACGACCTTGGCGCCAGCGGGCGGCTTCGGGAGCGGACGAGCGCGACGCAATGGGCACCGGAGCAGAGGAAATAAGGAGCGGGAAGGATCCCATGGCCTGCTGCGCTTCCCCTGGTGGTCAAAGGAGAGGAGGGGAGGCCCTGGTTCACCGGAGCCGGGTGGAGGCCGATGGCGACCATGGCAGCCATGGAGGGGGCAGGAGGCGCGAGGGGTAGAGGTGTCTAGTCTGGGAGATTGCTGGGAAAGAGGGAGAGCGGGAAGAAGCCGTAGGAGAGCTCGGGAGGGCCTCTAAATAGAGGGGCCGTGGAGCACCGTGGACGCGGCCTATGGCGCACTCGGGCGAGCTCCATGGAGGAGAGAGGGGAGAGGTTTAGGAGGGGGGCCGGCAGCCTGCCATGTCCCAGACGCCGAGGCGGCCTCGTGAGACACGCTGGGGAGGCCCGAGGTGGCCGGAGGCGGTTGGCAGGGGGCGGCTACAGTGTGGGAGCGCACTGTAGCGCGCTCCAGAGCGCCCATATGGCTGTCCAGGCCATTTTCTATGCTTGTGGGCGCGCCCTTGCTTGTCCAGTAGTATTTGGGGGTGCTAAGGAAGGGATCTTGGCCTTGGATGCTTTGGGTGGCCAGTGGGTGAAGAGAGAGGAAGGAGAAGAGTGGAAATGGAGATGTACAGAATAGAAAATTGGTGGTTCCATCCCTTTGATCAATAAGCATTAACTTGTGCTAAATGCATGAGGTATAGGGAGGTTAGGAGGAGGTGTGGTAAAGAGGAGAACTCATTTGGATTAGTGGAAGAGGCCCAAATAGAGTTTTTAGTTAAAATGCAGAAGGTGTTTGATGCTAGTTTGGGCAAGTATATGATCTCCATTTGCCATGAGACTCCACGGGGTGAAATGACACATAAAATTAGGGCCTTCCACCAATTTGGAGCTTATTTGGGCAAAGTTGCCAATGCAACTTTTGTAAACCCTAGAAATTAGCAGAAATGAACTTGTGTAGATCTAGTTGAGCAAATCACTTCCCCTTGATGCACCACTTGGTGTAGTAGCCTCATTTGGTCATGTGAACACGCTCACAAAAGTTGGGGTCAAGGATAGAAAATTGGTAGTACAAAGTTGTTCAAACTTGATTCTGGTCAGAGAGGGTTTTGAGGCATTTTGGTGAACCAAAATGCCCTGGATTGACATGAGGCTTTGCAAGGTGATCATAATATGCATTTTTGACTTGCTGGATTTTCCTTGGATTTTTATGAAAATATTTCCTGTAGAAATATTTCAAATCCTTGAAATGGCCAGAAATGGTTTTGGGAGGTTTTGTCCAATATTTTGAACATGAACATGTGTTGAAACTCTTATATATGGACAATATATGTCCTATGAGTTTCCCTAAATTTTGACAAATATTTTTGAACCAATAAAATAATTTTTCCCTATTAAAGACCATTTCTGTACTTAAGAAAAAGCTTTTAAATAAAATAGGAAAATAACCTTTAAAATTTTATTTTTGTGGTTTCTGGGTATCCTATATCTAATAGGAGTCAAATATATTTTTTAGAAAGATTTTTACTACCCTTAATTAAGTACTTGTAGTGCAAACCTCAATTCAGGGGTTTTTGAAAAAAAACTAATTTTTGAAAATACTATTTGGCCAAATTATTTTTGCAAGAAATTATTTTTATGTCCTATACACATGGCATGATCATTGGGAAAGGTTTTTGGATCAAGGAGAAGGAGTATAAGAGTTGGAGGATTTATTTTATTTTTAGAGCACTTGCAAACAACAGACAAAAACCAATCAAGGCAAGGTCCAAAACAGTCAAAAGTTTTTGTCAAACCACATTTTATCATGATTGTTAGCTTAAGTGTAGTGCCATGAAAATCAGGGTGTGACAGACCTACCCCCCTTACAAGAATCTCGTCCCCGAGATTCCCAAACTAGGCGCGGAAAGGGAGATAGAAACTTGGATTTGGGGTATGTCGTGGATTTGTCACGGCAGATGTCCTCTTGCAAGGACTTAATAGCGAGGCCAACGCATCTATGTGGTAGCTTGAGAGGGGTTGGGTGGAATCGAGAGACGCTAGGCGGATCATCATAAAAGACAAGGATTTAGACAGCTTCGGGCCCCGGGAAACATCATCCGGAATAGCCCTACATGCTGTTTGAGGCTAGGTCTCATTATGCTCATTGAGAGTCGCCGCATAAGCCGGCTCCCCCTTTGTGTCTAGCCCTAGATATTGTTTCTTGTTACTTGTCCCTCTTTGGGGAGCCCTGCCCCTCCTTATAAATGTTGAAGGGGCGGGTTACATGACTAGTCCTAGTAGGATTAGGATTAACCTGTTACAAGTGGAGTCCTAGTCTTGCTTCCTTTATAAGAGAATATTACTTGTGCTTTCCTCATAAACCGGCCCACCATTAACATGAGCCGGCCTTCTGGGCCTTGGGCCTTGTCATCCATCTGACCCGCCCGCCGGGTTACTATGAGCCGCCAAGTCCGGGCGGATTACCCGTGAATCGCCAAGCTCCGGGCGGGTCATACTTCTAGCGGTTTACACCGCGGGGTATATCCCCGACATTAGCCCCCAGTTTAATTTGGATTTTATCCATGTTAAACTGATCTGCAACACAAGAACAAACTTGATAGGTTGTACTCCGGGTTAAATATTCTTGTAAGCCAGCACCTTATCATCCTTAAGTCCTTGACATTTCTTCCTTGATATGTATCCATGATCTCATAGCAAATCTCCTTAGCAGATATGTCCCAATTTTACCAATGCAAAAAATCCAGATACTTCTTTTGAGAAATCCGGGTCAACAGGCCATCTTCAGAGTCAATTTGCTGACATTGGTCTCTTGTTGAGAAATATTATAAGAAATAATCCATTTGAGTCGGTTTTCAAAGCTCTGGCTTAATAAACATATTGGACTCAAGATTCATCTGGTGATCCGCCAGTTTAAAGATGTAGAGGCTGGCTAGTTATAACTGCCAAAATTGTCGGCTTGTAAATATTGATGGCATCGGGCCATAACTGTTGTCGACGCCGGGTCATAATTATTGGTGACACCGGATCATGATTGTTGCAAACACCGGGTCAATCTGACCTGCTCAAAACTGAGAATTTGAAGATTTTTTCCCTTATATGTATATCACCTGTAGCCCCCAACTGCCGGGTTGTCATGCTTGCAGCAACCTGGGACTTGTAATTGCCTTATGTTCATAAAACTTCAACCAGTGTAGCCCCCAAGGGCCGGGTCATTATGCAATAATGAGCAGGGACTTTGTAAATATTATCATGTAAACTGGAGCAGCAATGTGTAGCCCCCAAGGGCCGGCTTAGTAAGATATTACTGAGCTGGGACTTTGTATATAATTCATTGATAATAACCATGGGGCTTGAACCCACGTCCACAAGGTTAAGAGCTTTGTGCTTTACCAAATGAGCAATGGATCCTTTAATATAATGGATTATGACTTGTGTACCTTGAACTGTGGATAGGAGCAATTGGTAGCCCCCAAGGGCCGGCTCATTACGATGTGATGTGTCGGGTCTTCAATGAGGTGAACAAAAATGACTTTGTATTAGCCCCCAAGTGTCATGGTGCATGCTTGCAGTGACATGAGACTTGCATATTTGATGTAACCTCAATTTGAATAACATAGCCCCCAAGTGCCGGGTCGTAAGCCTGCAGCGACTCGGGACTATTCCTTCCATTGTAGAATAAATCATATCCATTAATAAAACAATAGCCATTGCGCCAAAGCGATTTTGAATACCTCCTCTGTTGATAAGTAAATCCAGAGTTTAAATACCCGGCGGCTCTTGGCCGATGGCAATTTAATACACCTCCATTGTAAGCCGGAATTTTTATAACCTGGCGGCTTATAGCCTTTGAGAAAAATCCAGAACGGATCATCATTTTGAAGCATCAACTTTGGTAATGAGCTTGAACTTAATCATTTATATGTCATATTTCTGCAAATCCTACAAAGAGTTTAAACAACATATGCCCTGGCGACTTAACGTCAAAAGCCAAGGCGGGTAACCACCCAAATGTAATTTTATCCTGCACACAAGTAGATCACAAGATCCCTATGGTCCTTTGAATTATACCACCGGCTTATGTGACCCGGGCAGTGAAGTTGATAACTCAACTCTGTAAGAGCCGGCACATATGATATTTGTGACAACTCAAATACTTGCGATTGTATAAAAACAGATAAATTTTTTGAGGCTTCTGATTTGAATATGATCAGTAAACCGTTCCAAAGGGGTTAAGCTAAGATTCGGATACGATCATATAGCCCCCAGTGGCGTTGGCGTTGCCGATCAAAGTGGGTATCGACAGCTATGTTCTCTTTGGTTTGAATACGACCTATGTTTGAACAGGAAGCCCCCAAATGACCTTAAAAGTTGTTTAACGATGCTTATTCGAATACGATCCACGTCGATTCCCAAAGGGGTTGAGCTATGATTCGGATACGATCAAGAAGCCCCCAAGTAGGTTCAGCAGTTTGCTAATCAAAAGGGTATCGACAGCTATGTTCTCTTTGATTCGAATACGACCTATGTTTGAACAGGAAGCCCCCAAGTGACCATATAAATTTTGGCATTGCGCCGATCAAGAGGGTACTGATAGCTATGCACGATGAGTAGGAAGCCCCCAAGTGACCATAATAAAATAAGTCGTAAGGCAGGATACCCATGTTTTGAACCGTGCATCATGGCAGCAAGTTCCCTTTGGTAACCATTAATTTGTCTGAGATCTTGAACTTGCGAGAGATTAATTCTTTTGAACCAGAAATTCTTAAACCGGATATTGAGATCCTCAAAGCTTTGTAAGGGACAAATTTACCTTGATCCGGATGTTGAACCGGTTTTGAGAGCTTCAGTGCTTTGTGGGAGAAAGATGTCTCTTGAACCGGATTTTAAACCAGAGTCCTTATTTTGAGCCGGAAATCTTCTGACGGCTTTTAAATTTTCATCAATCTAGCAGTAATCTCCGGGGCCCGGGTTATTTTTCCCTTCAATGACCCGGAGTTTTTGAATTCATTGAAACCGGCTAATTTTGCCGAGTCATACCATTGTAGCCCCCGAGTCTCAAGACGACTCGAGGAGTTGGCTTGAGATTCTCCATATTTGACCATAGCAGAAGGTGTATATCATTGGCGGTGATAGCGTGATGTGAACCCACAGAAGGTTGAGGTGACTGCGGCGGGTTATAAATGATCCCGTATGAGCCGTGTCAGTAACTCGGCCAATGGCTCCTTCCAACTGGTTGTTTGAAGTTAACCAAACTGTAGTGGCGGCGACTTGTGCGCCTGCCCGTTGAACCATCCAGTGCAGACGGCGGTTGATAATATATGATAATTTACCTCCAATTTGTTGGAAGAGAAACCGGGCTTCCCAAGTGGTGACTTGCTCATACTCAATGAACAGCTCACGCAGACACGCGCGGCCCGGTGTGTTGATGTAGACCAGGCCGCGAGAGACGGACGGTAAAGACGACCGTGACCTCTGAGGTGGCACAGACAGATGAACCAGCCGTGGCGTTGTAAGCCGGTGCAGACGGGCAAGTTTTCCTCCTTGTTGTAAGACGGCGTGGTCGCGAGAGACGGCCACGGCGTTGTAAGCCGGTGCAGGAGTCCGTTGAGTAACGATGACCACCTGTGCGAAAAGATGCTGGCGTGCCTCCATCTTCGCAGTATAATATCACTTTTTGTCATAAATAATTTCCCTGCATAAACAATATTGCAGACCAAGGCAAAGATAAACATGTTTTTTGACAAAAACAACATGTGCTAATAAAATAAACTTAGATGGATATCACCTATTTTGTTCGGATGATGGATGATCCATTCAACGTGACAGGGGCGGCTACGCAGCGGGGGTGGCTCACATATGTCCATTGGACTGCTGGTGTGAGCAGACATGGCTTTGATTTGTTGATATATATGTCGGAGTCAACCTGCGACATTTAGAAGACGAAGCGGATGCGTGAGTCGGCCGCGACATTGTAAGTCGTGCGGACAAACGAGTTGGTCGTGCGTCCGGATGGTTGAGTCCGCGCGGGCATGCTGTAGGTGTGGGCCTGGTGAGTTGATGTAACCCGGACCACGAGGGCAGTGGATCATACACATATCCTTCGAGTAGCAAGGCACAGGCGAACGCCGGTGCAAAAAGTTGCTAACACGTGCTGCGCCCCCGTGGTATAACACCAGCTCTGTAATAAATAACTTTATCCTGCAGATGACAACACTGTATGGCAGAGTTTGTTGTTCTCACAAGAATTAATAAGTACGAATAAAAATAAATTAGACAGATATCACCTGATATATTTGGACAACAGATGATTTCCATGTGATGCATTGTGCATCAGAATGTCTGTAAGCGTATAACAATGAAGTTTGTACTGCTGGCTTGACAGATTTTTCTTCGACGGGTAAAGCAGTCACCACAACTCGTCTGATATGCTTGCGGCCATTAGTATTAAATAGCACAAATTGATGGCCATGTGCTTGCTCTTTGACTGATGCGACTGGTTGAGAAGCCAACAAAATCCAAACCACCAGTAACCTTCACGTAAGCAAACTTCTCCAAAATAAATTAGTACATGTGTACTAGGACTTGATGATGTGCCCCACGCTTCCACTAGTATTTGACCCAGATATACATAGCTTGATGGGAGTGGATCACAGGTGGAGTAGCAGCATCAGCCAGCCGGTCAGGTATACGTGCGGCACTACAGCTGGAATTAAGAGCTGTGGTAGAGGAGACGCTGGCGACTCGGCGAGGCGGGCCACAGTGACGGTGGCTTGATGCAGCTGCGACTTAAGAGGCGGCCGGGCAGCTGACGGACTGGAGACAGGTTGGATACTAGGCGGATTGCAGCAGCTGCAGGAGTGGAAACGGCAGCGACTTGATGCAACCGACCAGCTCAGTGGCGGTGACTCATGACCGAAACGAAGGGCTCATCGCTCCGAGGCCACAGTGAGCTGCAGCGGTCGGTGGGTTAGCGACG
Organism: Triticum dicoccoides; assembly: GCF_002162155.2. Lineage (NCBI taxonomy): Eukaryota > Viridiplantae > Streptophyta > Magnoliopsida > Poales > Poaceae > Triticum > Triticum dicoccoides. Next base: position 156,053,548 of record NC_041389.1, read on the forward strand.
GATTGACCACAGCGTGCGGCTGCTGAGGTGACTGTGTTTTAACTGAGGCATGCCAAAGCTGGCAAGGTTTCGAGGACGCGGGCGAGGCTGGCAAGGACTCGCGGCGGCTCAAGGCCGAGACCAGCAGAGGTGGAGGCAGCATCGGGCCAGCAAGTAGGAGACCCGGAACGACGCAGGATGACAGCAGTGACCGACAGAGGCCCGCTCATAGTGGAGGTGGTTCGGAGTGGCGACCACGAGGTCGTAGGGGCTCCTCCAGAACAGCGGCAGAGGCGGCCAGGCCATGGTAGGAACGACAGACTGACGTCGACTTGCAGGCGGCAGCTCAACAGCTTAGAGGCGAGGCCGTAGGCAGCAGGACCGGTGTGACGCAGTAGTGGCTGAGACTTGGCCGGGGCGGCTCGAGGAGGCCCCTCACGGGTCGCAGCGCCAGCGGGGCATCGCAGCCACGAGTCGGCGCGGCTGTGGGTGAAGAGGCGCGGTGAGGATGGGTCAGGAACTCATGATGGCGACTGAGGTAGCTCGGTAACGGTGAATCCGTATCGTTTTCCGAGCGAGGCAGCGAAGACGGGGACGGGCGGAGGTCGAGTCCGTGACTTTCCATTGTTGACTCCTATCATCCGTTTTTCCTTTTCCTTAACCACAAGCCAGACCCATGTATTATTCTCCTGGTAGATTCCTTGTATGCATACAACAACTAGATTTGACAAAAGAAAAAACCGATCTGGCTTCAGATGATGATCTCTGCGACTCCCGTACGCGGCACCGGCGACTCAGTGAATCCAAAAAAACATAATTTGATGATTTTGATCCGTACTAATGGTGGCTCCTCGCGGTGGCGCAGCGGAAAGTGATCCGACCACAATGGATCGTCTGGTCGCGTGTGATGGTGTACACAAACGCAATCCGGCTCTTCTTCATCTGAAAAATCATGAACTTCTCGAAACCCTGGGGAGATCCCTCCAAGAACTCAACACCACTGTGTGCAAACCCCACGGTGGGCGCCAACTGTCGTGGATTTGTCACGGCAGATGTCCTCTTGCAAGGACTTAATCGCGAGGCCAACGCATCTATGTGGTAGCTTGAGAGGGGTTGGGTGGAATCGAGAGACGCTAGGCGGATCATCACACAAGACGAGGATTTAGACAGCTTCGGGCCCCGGGAAACATCATCCGGAATAGCCCTACATGCTGTTTGAGGCTAGGTCTCATTATGCTCATCGAGAGTCACCGCATAAGTCGGCTCCCCCTTTGTGTCTAGCCCTAGATATTGTTTCTTGTTACTTGTCCCTCTTTGGGGAGCCCTGCCCCTCCTTATATATGTTGAAGGGGCGGGTTACATGACTAGTCCTAGTAGGATTAGGATTAACCTATTACAAGTGGAGTCCTAGTCTTGCTTCCTTTATAAGAGAATATTCCTTATGCTTTCCTCATAAACTGGCCCACCATTAACATGAGCCGGCCTTCTGGGCCTTGGGCCTTGTCATCCATCTGACCCGCCCGCCGGGTTACTATGAGCCGCCAAGTCCGGGCGGATTACCCGTGAATCGCCAAGCTCCGGGCGGGTCATACTTCTGGCGGTTTACACCGCAGGGTATATCCCCGACAGGGTAGTCTTGAAGTCCTCATGTTGCTTCTGCTTCCGTGTAGTGCTCCGTTGAGCTTGAAGTACTTGATGGGGTGGCTTCGTGTATGATGCTCTTCTTGATCCAGGTTGCTAATGGGTAGCTCGCGGTAGGTTAGATTGGGCTAGGGGTCGATGGCTCGGTGGTCAATGCCCTCGTAGAGATCGGGCAAGTTAGGAAGTTGGAAACACTTCCGGGGTTGTGATGCATGGAAAGCATTGTGCACATCAGGTAAGTCAGGTGGCAACTCCAGCTGGTAACTGTCTTCTCTTCGTCTTGTAGTGATCTCAGAGGGGGTTGTTAAATCTTGGAGTGATCTCGAAGGGGGCCGATGAATCTTGGTGTGGGTCTCCTTGTCATGGAAATGCTTGGTTCCTTAGATAGGAGTGGCTTGCAGATACACATGGTCTTTGACGCGGAAGTATACTTCTTGAAGATGGTGGTTGGTGTAGTTCTTCCTCCTAGACATGAAGATCTTCAGATGTTCCTTGACTAGCTCAACGATTCTTCTTCCGTCTTCGGGTAGACAAGTATGTCATCAAAGAAAGATGACAACTAACTTGTCTAAGCACTCCATGAAGTCTATGGGGTACGTAAAGTGGGTTGAGGCATTGGTGATGGTCACGGTTGAGTATTGGCCAAGGCCTTATCGATCTAGAGCCAAAGCCCAAGGTCAGTATCCGACCATGTTGTGGCTTGGTAGGGCGTAAGGGTTTCAAGGATTCTAGTGTGCGAGTGAATGTTTATCATCCCATCCTTGAGCACAGTTTCTGAGATACCAATACTTATAACTAGTCTTAACCTCATATTACTAAAAGAATCATCTCGTATAGGTCAACTCCAATCATCACTCATGTTATTCATATCCTCATGGCTCTCGAGAGGAGGTCTAACAAAATCATATATGTCTACAATCCCCAAACCCATATGTATGTCTACCCCTAAAAATCCATGGGTAGAACATATAAGCTGCTAAGCTTGAACGTGACAACCCAAGTGCTCAGCCTATTCTTCCAAGGTCTAAGATAAAGCACCTCTATCCTAAGGAAACACGTCGTAAGCCACTCCAAGATCTTGTTTCCTTCCTATGAATCAACTCCAGCAGCCCATTAACTTCCATCAATCACTACACAATCCATTAATTCTACAAATCCAATGTTTATGGTGTTCCACATGATCTTCTAAAGTCCTTATAATCCCCAAATACTTGAAAAGGATATCTCTACTATAGTCAGTCCACCAGTTTCCATTATCATGGTCAAGTAACCTCCAAGGTCAAGTTTATATCAACTCTGACAATTAATCCAATCTCCTAGTTTATTGTCCACCGAGAAACATGGTATCACGATCAAGATTATCGGTCTAATTCCAATTTACTCTGAACCATGTAGACTTACTCAACATCTATACTCAACTAGGATCGCCTATTTAAATCCAAATCTTGTGTCCAACGAGAATTTCCACACTTTTCCCCAAATCATTATCGTAATATCAACTATCTCTTATCAATATCCCCTGGCTAAGTCAAATCCTTATACTTCCAAGAATTTTAGCTTGCGATCGTAATTGTCCTACTAAATCCAATTTACTCAGGGGCAAAGAGAGTCATGCTATTCTATTGACTAATCCCACCAAGTTCTTCTTCCAATATGAAAGCCTTGCAATCCACCCAAGAGTCTCAGATAATTCCTCAAGGTCACTGATACAAACTCATCAAGTCATTTATCCTCTATACGTACATCCTCAAATTGGTCTTCCCTATGGCATCGTCAGTTCTCGTGCTATATTACGATCGTAATGTGCTAATTTACTATATCCACTAGTTCCGTATTGAACCCAGTGATAAGCAAGGTTACGGGGCTTAACTGGTTCTCTTGCAATTCTGTGGGTTAAGCACATGGTTAAGGATTCGAGCTGGGGTATCTTGTGAAGTCTCAAAGGGTATAGGAATGGGTTTCTAGTCTGGAGGGTTAAACATAACTCTACGGGGTAGCACTCGGTCATGGAGGTTGTAGCAAAAAGTCTTCATTGCTAGTTGGCTGTCGAGGTGGAATTCTTGGTGCATCTTGTCTTGCTAGCCTTCAGTTGATGAGAGAGATGAGAGGGAGAAGTAGCATAGAGGAGGGGGTGCCTAAAGGGGGTTCTATAGTGCAAGTGCAAACAAACAAGTGCCGAAAGGTCCAAACAAAAGAAACAAGGTAAGGAAGGTGACATAGTCGCGTACTTGTTGCCTAGGGCAAAAGTTGCGACCTATCTTAAAACACAAACAAATAAAAAGAAGCAACACACAATCACGGTTCTATTTGAACCATCATACGGACTCGACTACGCATAGGGGGTACACGACTCATCCTACCCTAGGGGTTCTCGGACTCAGTAGTCGTGCCTTGTGCCTCGTGCAGTCTTCTGAGTTTTCCTCAGGTGTTGCTACGTCTCATATGGTTGTTCGATGAAACGGTCTGGGTTGAGCCTGAAGAGTCTTCAACAACTTCTCGCATGTTGAAGTGATGGGGTGAAGGTGGCTCCTCGTAGCTGGCATTGACTCGGTCTTCTGTTGTCTTCTTAATCATGACGATCCCTTTTGCCTTTTAAGGCGTCAAGGGTTTCGGGTAAGCAATCATTTATGCAATGACATTAACAAGGCATAATAGAGGTCCAACCTATCAGTTACGTTGATGACAACATCGATACCAAGAGCGGGGGACGAAGAGAACCATTTTCCTGCTCACTATAGTGAGGCGGATCAAATGGCTAGGTTCTCATCCACCGGTGGTTGCCGATACAACAACGGTAGTGACAGGGTTACTCTATTAGCGATGTATGTCATGATCTTGCATATCCTATGCCCTGATCATCGTAGGCTAGGGTTGCTTCATCTTGGGGCAGTGTCAAGGGTGTCACCATCTCCTGGGTCTTCATGTCCTCATTCCTCGAGGATGTATCTTCTGTTGGTATCGTCTTGTTGTGGTGTCGCCAATCTTGTGTTCGGGAGATGTGGGTGAATGTCTGGCAATGCATATTCCTTCTGGATTATCCTCGAGGATTACAAGGAATCCAGTGGTTAGGGGCATAAGGGTTCTAGCGACCAAAGGCTTTGAAGGGGAAGAGATCAATAAGGAAAGTATACCTTAGTTCTCGAAAAACTAAGAAGGGAAGAGAAGTATAGATAGTTTTGAAAACTAGTAGTAGTTTTGGAAATATTTTACCGTAACTAACGACCATGCTAACTAAGGCTTCCTACAGTTAGGATGTCTCTGATACCAGCTCTGTGGGGACCCCAACTCATAAGTCGTGATCACCGAATGCACATGTACAGTGATCCCAGAGATCAATGCTCACTGAACACATAGAAGCTAAATAACAAGAGGCTTACATCCATACATACTGTATTACACAAGTAGGACCATTATGGTCAAGTCTTGAGTATAACATTGCAGCAGAAATCTTCGTCGATAACTTGGACCCATCCATCTGCCTTAACCCTACAAGCATTCTGACTGGGAAGCGTCCTAGCTCGCATGTTCGTCATTGAAGTATTCTTCATCATATCATGTTCTTTCATGCCTGGTCAATAAAATAACCAGTGGCAAGCCAATGAGTACTTTGAATGTACTCGCAAGCAACCCATGTTTTGGTTCAAGGTACAACAATACATGATATAGGTACATTTTTGCAGAAAGCTAGTTTTGAGTGCAATGACATGTTCAACAACTTGTAAGACATGCATCAGGAGAAATTCAAGTAACCATGAGGACAGGCTACAGATATCAACATAAATAGAGTGGGCATCAACCCAACTCAATCATGTCAAGTCCCTTGACTTGACCCAAGTAGTTCTCCCCAATTATCCAAACACACACTGGTTTGTGAAGCTCTGGACGTAGTTTAAGCACCACCGCCCAACTGTCCTTGACCGTGGACACGGCTATTCGAATAGTTTTACACTCTGCAGAGGTTGCACACTTTACCCACAAGATCCGGGGAACTTTCATGTCATCCACGACCTGCGGTACCTCAAGTACTCGGGGTAAGCACCCGATCACTATATTTCCCTAGACGACAGTAACAAGGAGTCCACTCGTTGTTCCGTATCCTCACGATGTACATCATACGAGACTCACTCGAGATCGTAACATCCGATAGGGGACGCAACGGTGTATCCGGTGCCCTGTAAAAACAGTCATGGCCGCCCTACCTGGCACGACCCCATCCCGAGAGAGAGCACCAACTCTCCCCCGTCAATAGTAATGCGGGCTCCAAGATAGTATCGGCCTAGGTAATCAATAATGCCCTTTCCCATACAAGGGTAGAATGGTTGCGCATGTAAGGTTGGGACAGCCGACAAATCTTAAATCTAATCCGTTTTCGAAAACAACACACACTTGCCTCGGTACACCACTTCGTCATCAAGTGGTTACCCATCTCATCATCTCCCTCGGGCATAAGTGGCACCCGACGGGGTTTTCAAAAAGTCCTTTGAAAATACTTTGTCTCCTTCATCATGCATATACCCGTCCCTTTTTGCGCAGCATCTACTTTAGCATCCTATCTACTCCCACTGGCATAACCCTCATAAGAAGGTAGGGTCATGCACAATGCAAGTATCAACAAGGAAGTAACGGTGGCAAACCACCCCATGTGGTCATCACAGTATCATGTCTTCGATGCAAGCAATAAAAGTGTTATATGACATGCATAAAAAGGGTTTCATAGACATGGTCAAAGGGTTGCTTGCCTGTTTTAACAAAGTCTTCAAGGTCTTCAAATATCTCTGGTCCAACTCCGAGCATTTCGTCTACTTCGTCAACTATCGTCGAAAACAACCATAATAAGCAACACGACAAGGCAAAAAAAATAAAAGTGCTCTAAAAATGTGAGTTGGACTTTTCTAGGATACATATGGTCATATGAGGAATAACCAAGGTGATTTCATTGGAAGTGGATCAATGGATATTTATACATTTCGATATGATGGAATCAAGGGGTTTATGGATTTGCAAGAAGTGCACAGAAACATTATATTGAAAAATGAGAAAAGGCACCCATTTAACAAAGCATGATTTTAGAAGCCTCTCGGAGTTGGTTTTACTGGATTTGGAGTTCAAATGATTTTCCTATGAATTGGCAAAGTAGACAAATATGAAGAAATGGCTCATTATTTTGTGGGGTACAGAAAGTATTAAGACAAATGTTCATAAACTAAGTTATGAACTTAGAAGCATCTAGGAATTTGAATCATGGCATTTGGATCAATTTTGAGCTCTCTGTGATTTTCTAAAGTTCATCACAGAAATAGGAAAAATAGGATTTGATTAATATTTGTGAAGGAAATGCCTCTGTAAAAATGTGACAATAGCACCATGTGGTAGGGCATGATTTTATGAACTACTAGAAATTTGAATCATCAAATTTGGAGTTAATTTGAATTATTTATGGATTTCTGAAGTTCACTGAAAAAGAAAAAGACAAAGGTTTTACCGAAACGGGCCGGATCTGGGCGGCGGCGGCGCACACTGGGCGAGGTTTAGCAGCAGGGCGCCACTGGGCCGGCCCAGCGGCTCGGCCGCACGCGCGCAAGGGCCACGTCGGAGGCGGATTTCTCCCGGCCCGTCTCCACTTGCCTGCGTGGCCTGGAGGCTAGGCCACGAACGAACGGGGGCCGCCTGCGGGTCCATCTCCAACCTCCCACGCGGCGCGACGAGAGACAGAGGGAGCGAGGCCGAGCTGCGCGGGCGCTCTTCCCGACGACTCTCGGCTGTCCCGGCGACATTCGGCATACCGACGGACTCGGGAGGCCGAACCGCACCCATCCATGGGTCTCACGCAGGCTGGGGAGGACCGAGGCAAAGACGACCTTGGCACCGGCGGTCGGCTTCGGGAACAAACGAGCGCAACGCGATGGGCACCGGAGCAGAGGAAATAAGGAGCGGGAAGGATCCCATGGCCTGCTGCGCTTACCCTGGTGGTCAAAGGAGAGGAGGGGAGGCCCTGGTTCGCCGGAGCCGGGTGGAGGCCGACGGCGACCATGGCAGCCATGGAGGGGGCAGGAGGGCGCGAGGGGTAGAGGTGTCTAGTCTGGGAGATTGCTGGGAAAGAGGGAGAGCGGGAAGAAGCCGTAGGAGAGCTCGGGAGGGCCTCTAAATAGAGGGGTCATGGTGCACCGTGGACGCGGCCTACGGTGCACTCGGGCGAGCTCCATGGAGGAGAGAGGGGAGAGGTTTAGGAGGGGGTCGGCAGCTTGTCGTGTCCCAGACACCAAGGCGGCCTCGTGAGACACACTGGGGAGGCCCGAGGTGGCCGGAGGCGGTTGGCAGGGGGCGGCTACAGTACGGGAGCGCACTGTACTGCGCTCCAGAGCGCCCATATGGCTGTCCAGGCCATTTTCTATGCTTGTGGGCGTGCCCTTGCCTGTCCAGTAGTATTTGCGGGTGCTAAGGAAGGGATCTTGGCCTTGGATGCTTTGGGTGGCCAGTGGGTGAAGAGAGAGGAAGGAGAAGAGTGGAAATGGGGCTGTCCAGAATAGAAAATTGGTGGTTCCATCCCTTTGATCAATAAGCATTGACTTGTGCTGAATGCCAGAGGTATAGGGAGGTTAGGAGGAGGTGTGGTAAAGAGGAGAACTCATTTGGATTAGTGGAAGAGGCCCAAACAGGGTTTTTAGTTAAAATGCAGAAGGTGTTTGATGCTAGTTTGGGCAAGTAGATGATCTCCATTTGCCATGAGACTCCAAAGGGTGAAATGACACATAAAATTAGGGCCTTCCACCAATTTGGAGCTTATTTGGGCAAAGTTGCCAATGCAACTTTTGTAAACCCTAGAAATTAGCAGAAATGAACTTGTGTAGATCTAGTTGAGCAAATCACTTCCCCGTGATGCACCACTTGGTGTAGTAGCCTCATTTGGTCATGTGAACATGCTCACAAAAGTTGGGGTCAAGGAGAGAAAATTGGTAGTACAAAGTTGTTCAAATTTGATTCTGGTCAGAGAGGGTTTTGGGGCAATTTGGTGAACCAAAATGACCTGGATTGACATGAGGCTTTGCAAGGTGATCATAATATGCATTTTTGACTTGCTGGATTTTCCTTGGATTTTTATGAAAATATTTCCTGTAGAAATATTTCAAATCCTTGATGTCGGTGTACTAGAGTAGGGGTACCCTAGTACCCCGAACTTGTGCACGGGCAGTTGCAGCACCCCGCGGCGAGGCTCGCCAGGTCACCGCCAAGATACTCTGTGGCTCTTCAGAAGACAAGACCCCGGCAAGAGGAGCTTGCCGGGAAGCCATTCAAGAACAAAGTATTCAAGATAAAGAGACAAGGCCCCGGCAAGAGGAGCTTGCCGGGAAGGCCAACCACGGCACCTCAAGAAACTTGCCGCGACGCGCCACGCGTCCCGGCAAGGTCCGGTGAGCGACAAACTTCCGGATGCGACAAGATGATGACCCCGACAAGATACTTGCCGGGGGGGAGCTGCCACTCTGTGCCCGCGCTCCAGCGCATCCGCCGCGTGTCGCCCTGAGGCTTTCTCAGGGGCGCGTGGCGGGAGCCTGTGCAGCTAGGGGTACGCGGTGGCAAGCGGAGATGAAGAGGAGGCCATCGTGGCAAACGGTGGCGCTCCTAACGGTCACTTTTTGCACTGTTTGGGCGACTCAGACGGGCATTCAATGCCCTTGTCCCCTGCCGTCAGAGTTAGGTAGGATACACTGTGTCCACAGTAGCGGTAGTTGTACCTACCGCACTCTTTTTCCATTTTTACCCCCTCTAGTCTACGTTGCCACCTTTCGGTGACCCCTTGAGCGTATAAAAGGAGGCCCATGCGCAACGTAGAAGGGGGTTCGACTCATTCGAAGCTAGCACGCTCTCACGCTCGGTCTGGTAGCTCATTTCGCTCCCGAGCAAGAACAATGAATACACATAGATGCAGCAGTAGGAGTGTTATCTCTCTGGAGAGCTCCTAAGCTGGGTAAACTGCTCGTGTGTACTGCCTCGATCCGCTCTTCGTGCGACCTCCGCCCTCTGCCGAACCGAAAGGGGCCTGGTCCGCCGGTCCCCATAGGTGTTCGTGGATCAGTTTCCCCGACATCTTTGGAACGCCAGGTTTTCCATACAAAGCGCGGTCGTTCAAGGAAAATAACTTAAAATTTTAAAAACTGATCGCTCAAACTTCGGCGACTTAGCTTCATCGCGGGGCGTCGAGTTCGTGTGAACCCGATCCGGCGTGCGCACGAGCTGAATCTTCATCGTCTTCATCGACATGCCACCGAAGAAGAAGGCTTCGGGGGCAACAGCCCCGTCTGCGTCGCTTCCACCGCCCCCGGAGCAAGCGGACGGTGGAATGGACGCCGGCGGAAGAACGGGCGCCGACGAGGGAGCACACAGTGCGGCCAAGTCCAAGGACAAGGCGGCGCAAACCTCGGCGTCCATACCCGCACCGCGCCCGTCTCAGGAGGCGCGGGATCAGCAGCGTCATGGCGTTTGCAGCGCCATACGTCCGCTCGGCCAAGATCAAGCTGGTGGTTCTCGTGGCGTCCAAGTCCAGTATGCACGCCAGCATGCTGGCCCCAGCGAAGTGCGGTCGCCTGGACGGGATACTGCTCCTTCTAACATAGTTAGAAGTCCGAGCATATCCCGCACCTCGCACCGCTCGCCGATGCCGCCCACCACTCCAGCAGAAGCCTTGGCGCGAGCTCAACTACTTCTAGATTACCCTCCCACGGCGGACAAGACCGACGAGTGGAGGGCCAAGATCCAGAGCCTCATCGGCTTCGCCAACGGCGACACTGCGCGGCAACCAAGCACCTCGCTGCCGCGGCAAGACTGCCAGACGCGAGCCGATGGCAACAAGACCGATGGGGGTGCGACTTCCATGCACTCTCCGCAAAGAAGGCCAAGATCGCCGACTCGCCGGATCCACCCCGACAGCGGCTCAACCGCGTCGTCGGATCCACGAGCTCGTCGCGACCAGCGCCAAGTTCTCCACGAACGACAACAAGAAGACGCTCATACTCGCATCGAGCGCCGAAGAGAAGCGCGGCGTCAATCTGACCAGCTCGCTGGGCCCTCTGTCGACATGTGCGTGCCGGGCGAACCAGGCGACTTGCCGTACGCAGTAGGTTGCCCTGCGTTCACCCATGAGCTGCGGCAACTCCAGTGGCCCAGCAAGAAAAACGTCAAACCAAACATACCGGAGAAGTACGACGGCAAGTCGCATCCCTCGGAGTTCCTAAGCATCTACACCATCGCGGTGCAGGCTGCCGGGGGACGGGACGACAAGATCCTTGCCAACTACTTCCTGCTAGTGCTCAAGCCCAACGTCAGGTCCTGGCTCATGCACTTGCCGGACAACTCCATCTCCTCTTGGGCAGATCTGTGCCATCAGTTTGTCGGCGCCTTTACAGGCGGCCACAAGCCACATGGCCAAGAGAGTGATCTTCATCTACTCGCCCAGAAGGAAGGAGAGTCCCTGCGCAAGTTCATTCAGAGGTTCAGCCGTGTATAGCACAACATCCCAGACGTCCACCCTCCGCGGTCATCAGCGCGTTTCATCAGAACGTGCGAAACCGCAGGATGAGGGAGGAGATGGCGATGTGCAAGATCAGGGACGTCAGCGAGATGTATGCCCTGGCCGACAAGTGTGCACGCGCTGAAGAGGGGAGGAGGATCCCCGGAGAGAATACAGGAGCAGAAGGATCCGACAGTGAGGATGCCGCCCCGACAAGGAAAGGCCGGCGGCGGAACAACAGAAGGAAAAAGGGCAAGGAAGTGCTAGCTGTCAAGCAGTCCGGCAACGGAGGTGGCGCCAAGGAAGCTAATGATGGTGGCTCCGGCAAGGAGGCCCAGCCTGTGGCAGCCGCCGACAAACAGGACAGCTCCGGCAAGCAGTATTGCAAGATCCACCGCACCAAGGGCCACGATCTCCAGAGCTGCAAGAAGGTTGAGCAGCTTGTTGAGCTGCAAAAAGCTGAGTACGAGCGGCGCGACAAGGAGAATGCCCAGGAAGGTGCTGGAGGAGCCGGCAAGAAACGCCCTGGCCGGGGGGGACGCCGCGGCAAGGCCAAGCAGCGGCAAGGAGATAGGCCTCCCCGTGGCCGCGACAAGGATGATGACAATGACGATGACGAAGACATGGATGATGATGAGGCCGATGAGCAGGAATTTCAGAAAGCCACAGAGGTCCTGTGCGTTGACGGTGGTGCTTCTCTGCATACTTCGCACCGCCAACTCAAGCAGTGGATGCGGGAAGTTAATGCAGCAGAGCCATCCATGGAGTCACGCAAGCCTCTGAAATGGTCCAGCACGCCTATCATTTTCGATATTGAGGATCACCCAGACCGCATAACTGCGGTCGGGTGCTTGCTGATGTTGGTTTCACCAACTATCCGCAACCTCAAGGTCACGAAAATGCTAGTTAACGGCGGGGCCGGCTTGAACCTGATATCCTCCGCGGTCCTCCAGAAACTCCAGATCCCTGATAGCGAGCTCGAAGAGACCGGCACATTCCAAGGAATCAACCCGGGAAGGAGCAAGCCGAAGGGCAAGATCACGCTGCCGGTCACATTTGGCAGCGAGCTGAACTTCAGAACTGAGAGGGTCACATTTGACGTTGCCGATTTCCCGTTGCCCTATAATGGGATCCTTGGCCGTCCAGCGCTCGCCAAGTTCATGGCAGCCTCTCATTATGCGTACAACATGCTCAAGATGCCAGGCCCGATAAGTGTCATCTCTGTCCCTAGCGACAAGAAGGATGCCCTTATCTGCGCCGACAAGATCTACCGGGAAGCAGCGGCCGCAGCAGATCGCAAGATACTTGCCGCTGAAGCTCCCCGGGGGAAGAAGAAGACCAAGTCCGGCAAGAGCTCTGATGCCCACTCCGGCAAGCGCACCTCTTCGGAGTGCTGCGCTACCGTCGAGGAGGCACCATCGAGCTCCACCGGCAAGTACAAGAAGACGATGGCAGCTCCACCTGAGACCAAGAAGGTGTCCGCCAAGGAGGACGGCACTGGTGGTACCTTCACCATCAGTGCCACCCTCGATCCTAAATAGGAAAGCGCACTCATTGCTTTCCTGCGGGCGAATGTCGACGTGTTTGCATGGCAACCGTCTGATATCCCCGGTGTTCCCAGGAAAGTAATTGAGCACCACCTAGCCGTTTGTCCTCATGCGCGGCCCGTCAAGCAGAAAGTCAGGAAGCAAGCAGTGGAGCGCCAAGAATTCATTGCAGAAGAAATCAGGAAGTTGGAAGCAGCAGGCCTTGTCAGAGGAGTGCTCCATCCTACGTGGCTGGCCAATCCTGTAGTCGTGCGCGAGGCTAATGGGAAATGGAGGCTTTGTATAGACTTCACTGATGTCAATAAAGCTTGTCCCAAAGACCCATTTCCCTTGCCGCGCATAGACCAGATTGTTGACTCCACAGCCGGATGTGATTTGCTTTCATTTCTTGATGCATACTCAGGATACCATCAGATCTTCATGGCAGAAGAGGATGAGGAGAAAACCGCGTTCATCACCCCATGTGGCACATACTGTTTTGTACGGATGCCCTTCGGGTTGAAGATGCTGGTTCGACATTTGCAAGGGTAGTCCATGTCGCTTTTGAGCCCCAGATACACAGAAATATGGAAGCCTACATGGATGATATAGTGGTCAAGAGCAAGGACAAGGCTACCCTGGTCCAAGATTTAGAAGAAACTTTTGCAAATCTGTGCAAGATCAACCTCAAGCTCAACCCCGAGAAGTGCGTGTTTGGAGTCCCTTCCGGCAAGCTTGTCGGGTTCTTTGTGTCTCAGCGAGGGATTGAAGCTAACCGCAACAAGATCAAGGCCATTGAGCAGATCGAAGCACCGAAGCGCGTCAAGGATGTACGAAGACTTGCCGGTTGTGTGGCTGCTCTCAGCAGGTTTATTTCTAAGTCTGCTGAGCGCGCCCTGCCGTTTTTCAAAATATTGAAAAAGGCAGGTCCAATGAAATGGACCCCGGAAGCGGAGGCTGCGCTGCAGGACTTGAAGAAGTACCTGTCCTCCACTCCAATACTTGTCGCACCTAAGCCACAAGAGAAGTTGCTGCTGTATCTAGCAGCAACCAATCAAGTGGTTAGTGCTGCATTAGTAGCGGAGAGGGAGGCGGACGATGAGCCAGCAACCGCGGCAAGTGAATCCAGCGACAAGCAGGGGGCTTGTCCGACAAGCTCTGGTCCCGTCAAAGATGAATCTGCGCAGGCATGCAAGGAGGTGCAGAAGAAAATGGTGCAGTGCCAGGTTTACTTTGTCAGTTCCCTCCTGCAGGGGGCTAGATCAAGGTACTCTGGTGTGCAGAAATTGCTTTTCGGCCTTCTCATGGCCTCAAGAAAGCTGCGCCATTACTTCCAGGCACACGAGATCACAGTTGTCACTCACTTTCCGTTGAAGAGGATATTGCAGAATCTAGAAGCAACAAGCAGGATTGTTGAGTGGGCACTGGAACTATCAAGCTTTGCCCTCAAATTTGAGAGCACTTCAACTATCCAGAGCAGAGCATTGGCAGAGTTCATAGCAGAGTGGACGCCAACACCAGATGAAGAAATCCCAGAAACGAGCATCCCCGTCAAGGAGACAAGCAAAGAGTGGCTAATGTACTTTGATGGTGCCTTCTCGCTGCAAGGCGCCAGTGCTGGCGTGCTGCTTATCGCACCCACCGGAGAGCACCTCAAGTACGTAGTCCAGATGCACTTTCCCAAGGAACAAGCAACGAACAATACTGCAGAGTATGAGGGTTTGCTTGCCGGCCTCAGAATCGCAGCAGACCTTGGGATCAAGAAGCTCATTGTCAGGGGAGACTCGCAGCTTGTCGTCCGCCAAGTGAACAAGAGTTATCAGAGTCCGTTGGGAAGCATATGTCAATGAAGTGAGGAAGCTAGAAGAGCACTTTGACGGCCTACAAATGGAGCATGTTCCAAGAGCTCAGAATGACATAGCTGATGGCCTGTTGAAGTGCGCCGCACTAAAGTTACCTGTGGAACCAGGGATCTTCGTGCTCAAGCTGACTCAACCACCCGTAACACCATCAACCGGACAGAGCAAGAAGAGGAAGTTGGTTCCTGGTGACTACTTTCCGGCAGAGCTTCCCGAAGCCGCCGCCAAGAAGGTCCCCAAGATCGACGCCAAGAATGCTGAGGAGCAGTCTGCTCCGGCAAGCCCTATGGTTTGTATCGTTGAAGCAGACGCTCCCGACAAGTTTTGCTCCGGCAAGCTTGCCGGGGAGCATCACGCTCCGGCTGAACCCCAGGTTCTTGCCGTGGAAGCGGATGTTCCCGCAGCAGCAAACATGCCTTTGGTCCTTGTCGTCGAGCCGCAAGCTCCGGCATTGGCGCAGCAAATCGTCCGTTTCCTTCAGACAGGAGACCTTCCCGAAGAGCAAGAAGAAGCGGAAAGACTAGCCCGACAGTCAAGTATGTACAAGTTTGTTGATAACACACTGTACAGAATAAGACTCAACGGTGTGAAATTGAAGTGCATTCGCCGGGAAGAAGGACAACAGCTGTTGGCAGAGATACATGGAGGCATATGTGGTCACCACATTGGCGCAAGAGCACTTGCCGGCAAAGCGTTCCTGCAAGGTTTCTTCTGGCCAACAGCCCTCCAGGATGCAACTGCACAAGTAACCAAGTGTGAAGCGTGCCAGTTCCATTCCAAGCAGATACACCAGCCAGCTCAAGCTCTCCAGATGATCCCTTTATCCTGGCCATTTTCGGTCTGGGGGCTCGACATCCTCGGCCCCTTCCCCCGAGCTGTCTGGGGCTTTGAGTTCTTGTACGTTGCAATCGACAAGTTCACAAAGTGGCTGGAAGTGCAACCAGTGAGGAAGGTGACAGCACAGTCAGCAGTCAAGTTCTTCAGGTCGATTGTTTGCCGTTTCGGGATTCCTAACAGGATTATCACCGACAACGGCACACAATTCACGAGCCGCACCTTCATGCAGTACGTCCAAGATCTTGGCGCCAAGGTCTACTTCGCTTCTGTTGCTCACCCGAGAAGCAACGGTCAAGCGGAGAGGGCAAATGCTGAAGTGCTGCGGGGACTCAAGACCAGAACTTTCGATAGCCTGCACAAGTGCGGAAGAAACTGGATCGAGGAGCTGCCGGTGGTTCTTTGGTCGATCAGGACGATGCCAAATCGAGCCACTGGCCAGACACCTTTCGCTCTAGTCTATGGAGCAGCGGCAGTTCTCCCCACGGAACTCGTTTACGGGTCGCCTCGAGTGCTCGCTTATGATGAGCTCGAGCAAGAGCAGCTGCGACAAGATGACGTGCTGCTCCTTGAGGAAGACCGTCTTCAGGCTGCTGTGCGAGCCGCTCGCTACCAGCAAGCTTTGCGTTGCTACCATAGCTGCAAGGTTAAAGCCAGAAGCTTCGAGGAAGGCGACCTTGTTCTTCGGCGAGTTCAGTCCGCCAAGAATTCCAACAAGTTGACGCCGAAGTGGGAAGGCCCTTATCGGGTGAAACGAGTCACTAGGCCCGGCGCTGTCCGCCTTGACACCGAAGATGGCATTCCGGTGAGCAACTCCTGGAACATTGAACATCTTCGTAAGTTTTACCCATAGGGCGCGGTTGCCGGAAGCTTTTCCGGCAACCACCTTTTGTACAAGTCTTGCCGCTGTTGCATGTAATCCTTTGTACAAAGCCGGGCACAGATCTCGTGCATAAATAAAGCTCATGTGCTTCGCACATCTTGTCGATTTCATGCTTTCTTTCTTTTTCGCATATATCATCTGACACTTTGTGCAACACCAGCCTCCGGTAAGCGATGACGAGCCGTAAGGCTCCATATCATTACTTTCCTTTTCTTTCGCTTTCTCAAAAGGAAGAAGGTTCCCTCGCCCACAAGGTTTACCGGGGGGGAAGGAGAAGATAATGGTGTGGACCGGGCCGTTCAAGAAAGTTTTGCCTTGCCGGGAAGCAAACGACAGAAAAGCTAAGTCGCCGAAGTTTGAGCGATCAGTTTTTAAAATTTTAAGTTATTTTCCTTGAACGCCCGCGCTTTGTATGGAAAACCTGTGCGCGAAGGAACCAACCCACAGCTAGTTGCGCCCTTACCTTGTTTCGAGTCCGCTCAACAACTTAAGAGAGCCGCGACTAGTTGCGGCAAGGTTACTTGTCGGTAGCGGCACCGCCAGTAGGCTGTTGAAGTTCCGCACTCAGCGCTCGCGGCAAGCGTGCCTCCGCCGGCAAGTTTTTCCTAAAAAGCGTAGGGCAGAAACATACAAAGCCAAGGGTCGGGTAAAGGAAGTAACACAGCAATTATTGCCTAAGATAGAGTTATGTTACAAAAGTAACTTGTCGCGCCTCTAACAAAGTGTTCCTATGACATGACTGGCAGCGACAAGCAAAGAAGAAAACAGACGGCCTAATCTACGCGGCCGCCTTCAACCCTCTTGACCTCGTTCACCCTGTCTACAATGGGTGCTACGAAGGCCTTGAGGGCGTCAAGATCAGCGTCCGCCGGCAGCCTCTTGAGGACGTTGGTGAGGTTGAGGCCCGGATTGCGGAAGGCCACCTTCACCAGCACCTTCTCCAGAACTCCGGCACAAATCGAGCGTGACTCGTCGGCTAGCTGCTTTGGGATCCTTTCCCGGAGTTGCTGGAGGGCCGTCGCCACACCTTTGAAGAACAGAGTGAGCTTGACACTAGGCTGGAGGTTCTCGTCGGGGGGATACACGAAGCCTTCCACTCCCAGCTGCGCCAGCTCCTCCTCGATAACTGCAGCAATGTTCACGAGGCCCTCCGTCCAGAGCGCCATAGTATCTCTAAGTAGATTCTGGGTTTCGGCGGCCCTCGCCAGCAGCGCCTCGTTGGCCTTGATATCCTTCTTCAAGTCCGCCTCCCGTTTCTTGGCGGCGTCCAGCGTCTCCGTCAAGGTGGCCAACTTCAGCACCAGATCGGCGTTGGAGTCCTTGGCGGCGCTCAGCTCATTGCCCTTCTCGGCAAGTTGGACCTGCAGATCACCATGGGCAAGCGCATCCTTCTCGCGCTCCTGCTTGAGCGCGGCAAGCTCTTCGCCGCCCGCCTTCAGATCGGCCTCCAGCTGCGCTACCCTTACCTCCAACTCCTTCTTGGCGGTCTCGGCAGCCCCAGCCGCATCCCTTGCTTCTTGGAGCGTCCCGCCAAGTGCCTGTTCGCGCGCGGCGAGCTCCTCCTCGTGGCTGTCGAGGTTCACCTTCCGTTGAGCCAGCTCGCCCTCGTGCGCGTACAGCTTCTCGCCGGTGAGCCGCTGCTGCTCTTCGGCTTCGGCCTTCTCGAGGAGAAAGGCCTTCCGCTCCTCAGCAAGCTGCTCCCGCTCCTCCGCCAAGGCCCGGAGAGTGTCCTGGCGAAGACCCCGGAGCTCCTCCGCGCGCTTCTCTATATCCACGCTCGCCTTCGCGATGAGCGCTTCCCGGGATTCCAACTTCGCTTGGCGGGCGCGGTAGAGCGCCGGCAGCCTCCGTAGCAGCCGCTCCTCCTCAGGCTCGTCGCTGCTTCCCGGCATGTCAACGATTGACAAACCGGTGGAGGCAAGCACCTCCCCATCCAGAGCTTCTCCTTCCACCGGCGCCCTGGAGCTTGACGCCCAGGGGAGCTTGATGAAGATGCCCTTGCCGGCCTTCAGATAGGCGCCGGGCTGGGGCTCCTCAGAGCCTGGCGCTGCGGCGGCGGCGGAGGGATCGGCGGTCGGTGCAGCGCTAGGCGCTCCTGCGGCCTCTGGGCCGTCAGTACGATCGCCGGATCCCCCGCCAGCTCCCGCGCCAGCAGCCTTGGCGGCCTCGTCACCGGTGGGATCTTCAGCGCCGGCCTCTTCTTCGGTGGCGGTGTCGTTGCCACGCGCGTCCTCCTCGCCGGTGGCCTCGGTCTCCATCGGATCCGCGGAGGGTGGATCTGACGACCGGAGAAGAAGGAGAAATCAAACAAGCACTCAAGAAGAAAAATCAGCAGAAGAACGCAAGGAGAGTTTCGGGCAAGAAAGATTACCTGCACTGGGATCTGCGACCACGGGCTCCACCACCGAAGGCTCGTTGGTGCCGCCCCCTGCCGGAGACTCCTCCCTTGCCGGAGACTCCTCCCTTGCCGGGGATTGTTCCCTTGCTGGGGAACGCTCCCTTGCCGGGGAGTCCGCACTTGGCGGTGTAGTCGAAGCAGACGACGAGTCGGAGGTGATCACCACGCCCTCCTGATGGAGCTGTTCTGCTCCTGCACAAACAAACCAGCGATTAGATGTCAACAAAGGAAAAGAGCGACCGCGCGCGCCCAGAAGCAGAAAATAAACCAAGTACTTACGCTGGGGGCTGCGCTGGGGGCTGCTCTGCGGAGTAGTGGCCGGATCCGGCCAGGTGACCTCGGGTGCGCCCCCTGCCGTCGGAGTAGGCTCGTCCTCGATGGTAACCACCGGAGCCTTGGCCCTCTTCGCCGCCCTCTGGGCCAGAGTCCTGAAAAGGGAGAGTTCAGGGTGGCTCAGATCAGATGCAAGACAAGAATAACAAGTTGAAGAACTACAAGAATAACAAGGAATCTTACTCTTCTTCTTCCTCCTCGTCGGAGCTGAGCACGGAGAGGTCGAAGTTTGGCCCACCCCCGGCGCGACGAGGTGGAGGAGTGGGATCCCTTGGCCGCTTGGCGGGGACTGCGGCGGCGGCCCGAGACGACCCTGATCTAGTTGCTACCGCGGCGGGAGGCGCCCCCGCGGCAACCGTACTTGCCGCGGCAGAGCGCGTCGCGTGGCACTGCGGTTGTTGGCCCACTTGCCGCCCTACTGCGTCCCCGAGCCTGCGGAGGCGCCTTCTTGGCTGCGCTAGGGGCTGCGCTCGCGGTAAGCTCCTCGGAGAGGGCGGGCTGCTCGCGCCCTCGGCGGGCTCGCTCGATTCGGTGTCAGGCGCGGCGAGCTCTTCTTCGTCTTCGGGCCACTCCCGTTCGGCGAGGCTCGTCGCCAACGCTGCGTCTGCTTCCTCCACTGTGAACCCAAATTCACCCGCGGTTGCGGCTGCCGTCTCCTCTTCCGCCCTGGTGGCGATGCGCTCCATCTCTTTGTCGGTGGTGTCGCGGGTGAGGAGCTTCTTCTCGTCAGCATTGACCGCCACTTCCACTAGGCCGTCGAAGAACTGCTGCACGACATCATCGGCAGGTTCTTGCCAAGTGGGGATGATCCCGTGCGAATCGCACAACGGCATCATCGCGCGGATGCGGTTGCGCGAGGAGTTGTTGCACAGAGGAAAGACGCCTGCCGGCAACCTGAACCACTCGGGATGCTGCGGGTCGTGCTTGAATGTCTCCTTCAGAATCCCGTCCAACTCCAGGACGGTGAAATTGTAATTAAGGCCCGGGCGCAACCTCATGATATCTGCCGGGCCTCCAAATTCCCAGGCCGGTCTCCCCCTCGCCTGCAGAGGGGCGATGCGGCGGCGAAGGTAATTTGCACCGACAGCGCCTACGGTCAGCCCGGCAAGCCTGAGACGCAAGATCTGGGTGGTGGCGATCTTCAGCTTGTCGTCGTCCGCGGACAGGGTGCTCCAGTCATTGCCACGCATTGCTGGGGCTTGGTGCAGGGCGGTGAACGGCTGCGGGTTCTCCTCTACAACCCAGCACCAATCTACTCTCCACTCGTCCCATTTGCTGCGGAGCTCCCCCTCCAGATAAGTCTCCTTCTTGCCGGCTCGCGAGATCCAGGCGATCCCACCGGCAAGAGTTTCCCCTCTCTCGACACGAGGCATAAAGAAGTGGCGGAAGAGAGCTACGTTGGGGTGGATTCCGACAAAATTTTTGCATAGATGGGCGAAAATTGCCATGGTCAAAACGGTGTTGGGGGTGAAATCAAGGAGGTGGAGCCCGTAGGTATTCATGATATCGCAGAAGAAGTTAGAAAAGGGCGGGCAGAGCCCGCAGTAGAAGAACACGGCAAAGAAAGGGTACCCGCCAACTGGAGCTTCTTGCGAGGTGATGGCGGAGAGTACCTTCGTGCGCGGATGCGCATGCGTTTCCGTCGCCCAGAAGAGGTAATACCAATCCCTCAGATCCTTCGCGGAGAGCTCGGGGGGGAAGGTAGCCCGCTCCTTCCGCAGCGCCTCAAGCCACTGCGCTTCGGTCGACTTCACATCCTTTGCAGCCGCAGTCTTCGCGGCCTTCCCCTTTGCGGCCTTCGGAGCCATGGCGGAGGCGGTGGGGGAGATCGACGGCGCAGGTGGTGGCGGCAGCGACGGGGGCGGGACGCTGCTCTCTTTCAACTTTGGAAGCGGAGGGGAGCGGCGGAGGTTTCTGAGATTGCAACAGCAAGATGGCGAAGGTGCGGGAACTGCCCCTGTTTCCCCTGCTTATAAAGAGGGGGAAGCGAACGTTGTGCTTTTCCCGAATAAAGAATACCCCACGATCTCTCCCACGACGCTACAATCAACGCGTGCCGTTCGGAGAGGGCGCGGTGGATGCGGAATAGGAAACGGCACGACCAGGCCGCGTGTGCCCGTGCCCTATTTTGGGCCTGGCCCAACAGCGCTCGGCACCGTGTATGGCCCAGGCCCGGGGGCTCCTGTCGGTGTACTAGAGTAGGGGTACCCTAGTACCCCGAAATTGTGCACGGGCAGTTGCAGCACCCCGCGGCGAGGCTCGCCAGGTCACCGCCAAGATACTCTGTGGCTCTTCAGAAGACAAGACCCCGGCAAGAGGAGCTTGCCGGGAAGCCATTCAAGAACAAAGTATTCAAGATAAAGAGACAAGGCCCGGCAAGAGGAGCTTGCCGGGAAGGCCAACCACGGCACCTCAAGAAACTTGCCACGACGCGCCGCGCGTCCCGGCAAGGTCCGGCGAGCGACAAACTTCCAGACGCGACAAGACGACGACCCCGACAAGATACTTGCCGGGGGCAGCTGCCACTCTGTGCCCGCGCTCCAGTGCATCCGCCTGCGTGTGGCCCTGAGGCTTTCTCAGGGGCGCGTGGCGGGAGCCTGTGCAGCCAGGGGTACGCGGTGGCAAGCGGAGATGAAGAGGAGGCCATCGTGGCAAACGGTGGCGCTCCTAACGGTCACTTTTTGCACTGTTTGGGCGACTCAGACGGGCATTCAATGCCCTTGTCCACTGCCGTCAGAGTTAGGTAGGATACACTGTGTCCACAGTAGCGGTAGCTGTACCTACCGCACTCTTTTTCCATTTTTACCCCCTCTAGTCTACGTTGCCACCTGTCGGTGACCCCTTGAGCGTATAAAAGGAGGCCCATGCGCAACGTAGAAGGGGGTTCGACTCATTCGAAGCTAGCACGCTCTCACACTCGGTCTGGTAGCTCATTTCGCTCCCGAGCAAGAACACTGAATACACATAGATGCAGCAGTAGGAGTGTTATCTCTCCGGAGAGCTTCAAAGCTGGGTAAACTGCTCGTGTGTACTGCCTCGATCCGCTCTTCGTGCGACCTCCGCCCTCTGCCGAACCGAAAGGGGCCCGGTCTGCCGGTCCCCATAGGTGACCGTGGATCAGTTTCCCCGACACTTGAAATGGGCAGAAATGGTTTTGGGAGGTTTTGTCCAATATTTTGAACATGAACATGTGTTGAAACTCTCATATTTGGACAATATATGTCCTATGAGTTTCCCTAAATTTTGACAAATATTTTTGAACCAATAAAATAATTTTTCCCTATTAAAGACCATTTCTGGACTTAAGAAAAAGCTTTTAAATAAAATAGGAAAATAACCTTTAAAATTATATTTTTGTGGTTTCTGGGTATCCTATATCTAATAGGAGTCAAATATATTTTTGGAAAGATTTTTACTGCCCTTAATCAAGTACTTGCAGTGCAAACCTCAATTCAGGGGTTTTTGAAAAAAACTAATTTTTTTGAAAATACTATTTGGCCAAATTATTTTTGCAAGAAATTATTTTTATGTCCTATACACATGTCATGATCATTGGGAAAGGTTTTTGGATCAAGGAGAAGGAGTATAAGAGTTGGAGGATTTATTTTATTTTTAGAGCACTTGCAAACAACAGACAAAAACCAATCAAGGCAAGGTCCAAAACACTCAAAAGTTTTTGTCAAACCACATTTTATCATGATTGTTAGCTTAAGTGTAGTGCCATGAAAATCAGGGTGTGACACAACTCTAGCTTCTTCTTCTCTTGTTTCTTGATTTTTGTTGGCTTGATGCAGCCGGAATGTCTTCAATAGCTGTTGCTTCAGACTCAGAGACATTCACGGTAGGAGTGGCTTCAAGAAACACTTGGCGTGCTACTGAGCTTTGTTGCGCTTCTCCTTCTGGAATGCTCGACATGGTGACTTATGGCCGAGGGCCTTTGCGAAGCCTGCGGAAAGCGGGTGACGCCTGTGGAGATGTAGTGGTCTGCACCATGTAGTTGTCATCAAGCACCGGAGTGGTGACTTGAGGTGGTGGAGTTCTGGGAGTCTCATCATGAACGGGGGTGTCTTGTTGGGGGTGATCAGCCCACGAATCATCCTGAGCAATTGGTGTCAAAGGACGACCAATGCCGATGAGTTTGCTATTTGTAAGAATAGGCGATGTTATAGGTTAGTGCTCGAGTTGAGGAAGGACTTCATCATCTTCAACATTGTCTTCACGACCAATTTCTTTAGCTGTGATGGGGTCAACAGTTGGTACTTCTTCATTTTCAGGAGCCTCTATGAAAGCAGGCTCGTGGATCACAAGTTGACGCTCTTGGTTTGTGGAGGCTAGACGAGCAACAGAGATGGGCTCGACAACAAGAGGCTCAGAGGGCGCAGCACGCTCTTTCTTTGAAGACTTCTTCAATTTCTTCTTTGATGGTGCATCATCAGAAGTATTCATGTGCTTGCGCTTCTTGGCTTCGGCTTCAGCTACCATTGTCTTCTTCAGCTCAGAAGCTGCTGTGGGGACCTTAGGCTTTGAGCCTGTCATGCTGGCAAGGAAGACAATGTGAGGTGCTTCCTGCCTTGATGCTTCAGCTTGGGCCATAGCAGGCTTCTTCTTCTGTTTGGCAGCCATCTTGGGGTCAATGCCAGGACGCCCAAGTGCCTTGCACTTCTCTGCCTAATTGTGTGCTTGAACACATTTCTGCGAAGTATTTTCATCCTCTCTCTTGAACCTTTTGCTTCTTCATGCTTCTTGTGAAACATTTCTTTGAGCTCGTGCAACCTTTTCTTGAAGCTTTGAACATCTGCCACGCTGAGCTTGGCCATGTTCTTCTTGAAGAGAGCCTTCTCATAATAATTTTTTTTCTTCAGCTCGACAATCTTCTGAGCCAAGGCTAACTCATTAGCAATGGCTCCGTGGAAGGTGACGCTGATGTCAACTGGCAGCTGATGATCATCAATGTTGAGGCCGGGATTTTCAAACCACTCATCGATGAATTTATTCAGAATATCCACATCAAAGAGGGGCAGATCGTTGAAGATCTCCGCCTCTTGCTTGCTCGTGATCAGAAGCTCAAGGGCATCATCACCAAGATCTTCATCGCTTGACAGATCAATGGTTTCATCTTTGTTCCTCAGAAGGCAGCTGGAGTAAGTTCATGTCCAGAAATCTTCATGGGCTTCTTCTTGGGCTTCTCCGTCTTCTTGGAGACACGAGAGAGATCTTCTGATTGCACACTGGGTTCAGGAGGTGCAGTTGCCAATGGCTTTACACGTGAAGCTTTTGGTGTGACAGAGGGCTTTGTAGCCTTTGTCTTCTTCTTCTTCTGTGGCTTTGGTGGTGCTGGCGCTTCTTCAGAATCTGCATCATCAGCTGAGTGCTCCATGATGGCCCCCTGTACAGCCATGTGAGAGATAAGGCCATCAAGTTTGTAGAAGGGGCCGATGACATTTGGATTGGCATCGCGGGTGCCATCAGCCCTTGGAGCAGATGGACCAAGGTTGAAGTCGAGTCCCAGGTCCTTCTTGTTCTTGACAGCAGACTCCTTGGCAAATTGATAATTGCACTTGAAGAGATTGTTGTCGCGACACCATAACAGTGATGATGGGTCGGCATTCTCTGGCTGTGGTCCTCGGACCATGCAAGGGTAGAAGCCTTGAGCAATGGCTTCAGACCTAGACTTGGGCTGTAGATTTCTGAACAGAATATCTCCCCAGGGGCACTTGATGGCGTCCTTCTCAGCATATTCAGCAGTCACAAATCTGTACTTGTACCATTCCTCAGCCCAATATGTTCGAATCCATTGGATCCATGTGTTGTGTTAGCCATAGGTTTCTTCAGGGTATGTCTTGTACATTTCAAAAAGATCCGAAGGCAAATCCTTAGCTGTATCCCCATGGCGCTGCCTGCCGCCCTTTCAAGCTGAATTCTCTGTTGCCATAATATTCAAACTAAATGGCTTCAAGACTATTAATGGCTTCCTTTTGCTGGTCAGACAGGAACTGGCTTCAGGAGAGTTGATGTGATGCTGTAAAAACTCTGCAAATGAATGCAGACTATGAGAACCAAGGGATTCTCCCACGGACATGGACCTGTGACAACATTAGAGGCGCGAGGGTAAGGGAAGAGGTCATACTTATTCTCAGAAGATTTTGAAGATAAATCAACTTGAAGACATTGACCTCATAGCGCGAAGACATTCACTTATTTGATGAGAGTTGGTTCCATATTTGTACGAATCCATGAATAAGTACAAGTGAGGAATCTAACTAGTTGTGAAGCATAAGTGAATATACTTGGCAATATATGAGATGCATAAGAAAGTAGATCTAGATTTGGAAGATAAGAAACCACTTTTGGTTGAAGTGGATGAATCTGATGGATCAAAAAAGGCAGTGAAAAGGAACTTTTAATTACTGCTTGACAAACTGCTAGACGAGGCGAAGAGAGAGGCCGAGCAGTTCAATCTCTCGTGCCCTAACTTGGCACAGAAGACACCTAAGGCGGCGGCGGAGAGGACGAGGTCCGCGGCCGGCCTGAGGACGGCGTCAAATAAGTTGTGACAGCTAAGCGCTTCGTCTCCGGTGTCGACGCGAGCTAGCAGAGGCGCTAGGGTTTGTGCGAGGTGGCAAGGTGGAAGAAGAGATAATGACCGCGGTGAGTTGTGTATTTAAAAGGAAAGGGATAGCACAGCTTAATTATGCAGGTGCCCCTGGCGGTTCACATCTGAAAGACACGTGGCATACATGCAAGTCACTGGAAGTTGTTCTGTGTTCCCACGCACACTTGGATTGTCGGGTGGTCGTTCCGGCTTCTCTGGTTTTCAGGCAATAAGGATATAGCATTAAAACAGAGTTAACTTTTATCTCTTTGCCTTCTGCTGACAAGGACTCAGAGACGATAATCGACAGTTTGAATAGAATGCACATGGTTTCGATAGATAGAATCTGAGGTAGAAGCATAGAAGGGGTTAGGGTCCGATCATATTCACTTAGATCAAGAAGATTCAAACATGAATCCATAGCTATAAGTGAATGCTGTAGAGGACAAAACACGAATATATGTATATATCAGCATAAGACCAAATCAACATTGTAAAGATAAACGCGAAGATAAATCAATGTTGAAGACAAACCAAATGCGAAGACTATGCAATTGTGACGCCAATTAAAACACTTCAAACAAGAGTTTGGTGGTGGCGTTACCCACCGTATAGGAAGTATTAGACCCAGACACGGTGCAAAATTATCGTGGCGCTCCAAAGTCAAATTCCGCGTTAGTGTATTCACACTTAGAGTGTATGTCTTCATTGATTGAAGATATACGTTACTTTGTGTTTTGCACATCTAAGTCATCAACATGCATAAGTGTTAGGATGTGTGTCCAATTACAGGACATTTGAGGATTCTAAGATATTTAGCTCACACGCAACTTGCAAAACCTTTTCTCATCCAAGGGCTTTGTTAAGATATCTACCAATTGCTCTTTAGTTTTGACGTGAATGATATCAATATCTTCCTTCATGACATGATCTCTGAGAAAGTGGTGACGGATCTTAATGTGCTTTGTCTTCGAGTGCTGGACTGGGTTGTTGGCTATCTTGATGGCGCTTTCATTATTGCAGTAAAGTGGCACTTGCTTCAGATGGATGCTATAGTCCTTGAGAGTTTTCTTCATCCATAGAAGCTGAGCGCAACAAGATCCAGCAGCATGTATTCAGATTCGGTAGTGGAGAGAGATATGCAGTTCTACTTCTTTGAAGACCAACAGACAAGAGATCGTCCAAGAAAGTGACATGTGCCTGATTTAGACTTGCTATCAACCTTGTCACCAGCATAATCAGCATCTAAGAATCCAACTAGATCAAACTCTGAGCCCTTTGGATACCATAATCCTAGTGTTGGGGTGTAAGCCAAATATCGAAGAATTCGCTTTACAGCTAAGTGATGCGACTCCTTTGGTGCCGCTTGGAATCGGGCACACATGCAAACGCTAAGCATTATATCTGGCCTAGATGCACATAAATAGAGTAAAGAACCTATCATGGAGCGGTATACCTTTTGATCGAACTTTTTACCATTGTCGTCGGGACCCAATTGACCTTTGGTTCGCATTGGCATCGTGTACCCTTTACAGTCTTGCATTCCAAACTTCTTCAGGAAATATTTGAGGTATTTCTCTTAAGATATGAAGATGGCGTTGCTTTGCTGTCGGATTCGAAGCCCGAGGAAGAACTTCAGCTCACCCATCATGGACATATGATATTACTCTTGCATCATGTGCCCAAACTCATCACTGTATCTCTTGTCAGTGTTGCCGACGATAATGTCATCCACATAGATTTGGCAGACAAACAGTTCACCGTCGTATGTCTTCGTGAAGAGAGTGGGATCCAGGGAACCAGGTTTGAAGCCTTTGCTCTTCAGGAAGTCTTTGAGTGTGTCATACCAAGCGTGAGGGTCTTGTTTGAGGCCTTATAGTGCCTTATTGAGCTTGTATACCATGTCAGGATGTTTTGGGTCTTCAAAGCCAGGAGGTTGTGCAACATATACTTCTTCTTCAATCGTGCCATTGAGAAAAGCACTCTTCACATCCATTTGGTACAGGAGGATGTTGTGATGGCTGGCATAGGCTAGCAGTATGCGAATGGCTTCAAGCCTAGCCACCGGAGCAAATGTTTCATCGAAGTCAATCCCTTCAACTTGAGTGTATCCTTGAGCAACGAGACGACCCTTGTTTCTGACAACTTGACCATGCTCATCTTGTTTGTTGCGATAGATCCATTTGGTGCCTATGATATTGTGCTTGCGAGGATTAGGACACTTGACAAGTTCCCATACATTGTTCAACTCGAACTATTGAAGCTCTTGTTGCATAGCTTGAATCCATTCAGGTTCCATAAAGGCTTCAGCAACTTTCTTGGGTTTAGATATAGGGACAAATGCAAAGTGCCCACAGAAATTTGCTAGCTATGTTGCTCTTGAATGAGTGAGGGGACCAGGTGCATTGATGCTATCAATTATCTTCTCAATCTGTACTTCATTTGCAACACGAGGATGAACTGGACGAAGATTTTGCCCTTGCGGACCATTGTCTTCTTCATCACCATTAGCTTCAGGCTGAGTAGTATCTTCAGGTTGACTTGGTGCAAAAATGATAAGTTCCTCTTCAGCCTGTGCCTCTGAAGGTATGATTTCTCCAGTACCCATAAGATTGATCAATTCACTAGGTGGGACTTCATCTAGCACATATGGCAGGTGCTCTCTTTGCGAGCCATTAGTTTCATCGAACCGCACATCCATAGTTGCAACCACTTTATAGTGAAAGAGGTTGAAGACTGTAGGAGTGTGAATCCTTTCCGTAGCCGAGCATAAAACCTTCATGTGCTTTCGGTGCAAATTTTGAAGTGTGATGTGGATCCTTGATCCAGCACCTAGCACCAAATACTCTGAAGTAACTGACGGTTGGATTCTTACCAGTTAGGAGCTCATAGGATGTCTTCTTTAGAAGATTATGAAGATAAACACAGTTGATGACGTGGCATGCAGTATCAATAGCTTTAGGCCAGAACTTCCTTGGAGTCTTGTACTCATTAAGCATTCTTCGAGCCATCTCAATGAGTGTTCTGTTCTTGCGCTCCATGATGCCATTCTGCTGAGGTGTGTATGGAGCTGAGAACTCATGAGTGATGCCCAATGTATCAAGATAAGTGTCGAGGCCGGTGTTTTTGAACTCTGTGCTATTGTCACTTATGATGTGCTTGATCTTGATGCCATAGTTTGTCATGGCACGATTGGCCAATCGTCTAAAGACATCCTGCACTTCATTCTTGTAAAGGATTATATGCACCCATGTGTATCTTGAATAATCATTAACAATGACGAAGCCATAGAGGCAAGCAGTGTAGTAAGATTAGAGTACTGAGTAGGGCCAAATAAGTCTATGTGAAGTAGCTCGAAGGGTTGAGATGTCATCATGATTGTCTTCGAGGGATGCTTGGCCCTTGTCATCTTTCCAGCTTCGCAGGCACCACACAGGTGATCCTTCTTGAACTTGACGCCCTCGATGCCTGTGATGTGTTTCTTCTTCGCGATTGTGTACAAGTTCCTCATGCCAGCATGCCCTAGCCTCCGATGCCAGAGCCAGCACTCTGACGCCTTTGCTAGAAGACATACGGCCAACTGTGGTCCTGCTGAGAAATCTACCATGTACAAATCATCCTTTCGATATCCTTCAAAGACTAGAGATTTGTCCGACTCCATAAGCACAAGGCAACGATATTTGCCAAATGCCACAATCATGTTCAAATCACAAAGCATTGAGACAGACATTAAGTTGAAACCAAGGGATTCAATAAGCATCACTTTATCCATGTGCTGATCCTTTGAGAATGCAACTCTACCTAGACCCAATACCTTGCTTTTACCAGTGTCAGCAAATGTAATGTGACTCTTGTCAGATGGACGTAAGGTTGAGTCCATGAGAAGACTTTGATCACCAGTCATGTGGTTAGTGCATCCACTGTCCATAGTCCACTCAGAAGCATTTGGTATCGTACCCTACAGTGTAGTTAGGGTGATAGGCTTCACCAAGGGAAATGTGAAGCATAAACATTTGACAAACAAGCATATTATCAAAGTTCAGATCCTAGTTAGGACAGATAGGATGAGTGTCAAGGAATCCAGGAACAAAATACATAGTAAGACAATTTGGGCATTTTATCTTGCGCCCCACAAGATGTTTTAGGTCCCCAGCATAAGCATCAGACGCATTTGATTTCCGGCTAGAGACCTTTCCTTGCAAAGGAAAGTTAAGTTTTCTTAACCACGCACATTTTCAGGGGTGGCTTCAAAGCAATGAGTCTAAGTGCAGCATCTGAGAACTTCGGCTTTGGAGCCCTAGCAAATAGCCTAGCAGGAGGTGAATAATACTCATAAGAATAAGCGTAATAGTTCTTAGTCTTATGAACATAGTGGTTTGAAGAAACACGCTCATATTCACAAGTTTGAGTATGGTTTCCCTACAAAACATTGGCGTTAGGGTGACTGTGATGAGTCCTTTGTCTGGATGAAGCCTTTGGACCATATGAAGCCTTTGGCCTGGGGTTTGTCTTCTTCCTTGGTGGTGTCATGATGACATTCACCTAAAGGTTCTCAAGACAACTCTTGGGCACCCAGATCCTCTTCAAAGGTGGTCCATTCCTGAAGTTAGTACCAATATACCTGGCAAACACTTCACCATTCTGATTCTTAAATAGTTTATAGTTTGCATCAAAGGATTTATCAATGATAATCGGGTTAGCACAAGTGAAGCCAGACAAGGTAGATGGATCCACCAAAGGTCCCTTTGCAGCAACCCATGTGGTTTTTGGGTACTGCTCAGGCTTCCAGTAAGAACCATCAACATTCATTTTCCTATCGAACCCAACACCGTCTTTCCTAGGGTTTCGGTTCAGAATCTGCTTTTGTACATTCCTGTCTCAAGCAATGTCTTCAACTTGGCGTTCTCATCCGCAATAGTAGTGGTGTCCTCAATAGAGGTGTTAGTTACCACATCATTATTTGAAGATATTGCAACAGTAGCAGCAGTAGAACATTCAGCAGTAGAGACAGTGTTATCACGCTCAAGACATTTTAGACATGGTGGTTCAAATCCTTCCTGAGTGGAACTGATCTGTTGAGCGCGAAGTTACTCATTCTCTTTTTGAAGATCTTCATGAGCCGCCCTCAAGGTCTCAAGTTCTTGCTTCCTTTGAAGATAATCGTAGGAAAGCCTTTCATGAGTTGTTGAGAGCGTTTCATGACGACTTTCAAGTTCCTCATACTTAACATGAAGATTTTTTATGTCTTCAATTAAGGACTGAGATCGGGTCATTTCCGCATCCAACAGGTCATCGCTTTTGTCTAGCAAGTTTTGAATATGTTCCATGGCATTCTGTTGTTCATTTGCAATTTTAGCAAATGTTTTGTAGCTAGGTTTAGATTCACATTCAGATTCATCTTCACTTGATGTTCGAAAGTAAGCATCGTGTGAGTTTACCTTGGCACCGCGTGCCATGAAGTAGTAGGTGGGAGCAGAGTCATCCTCATCATTAGCATCAGCGTTGGTGACAGGTACATTATCTTTAGTGTTGAAGATGGACTTGGCAACATAAGCAGTAGCTAGAGCCAGGCTTGCCACACCTGAATCAGAATCCTCCTCAGACTCTACCTCCGCCTCCTCAGAAGCAGACTCCTCCTCTGAATCCATCTCCTTGCCAACAAACGCACGAGCCTTGCTTGATGAGCTCTTCCTGTGTGATGAAGACTTCAACGAAGACTTGGAAGAAGACTTTGAGGATTTATTCTTCTTGTTGTCATCAGAATCATATTCCTTGCTCTTCTTCTTCTTCTTCTTCTTCTTCTTCTTCTTCTTCTTCTTGTTTTCATTGTCCCACTGTGGACACTCAGAGATGTAGTGACCAGGTTTCTTGCACTTGTGGCATGTTCTCTTCTTGTGGTCATGAGTAGAAGCTTCATCATTTCTTGAGCTGGATCTTGAAGACTTTATGAAGCCTTTCTTCTTAGTGAATTTTTGGAACTTCTTCACAAGCATAGCAAGCTCCTTTCCAATGTCTTCAGGATCCCCAGAACTGCAGTAAGATCCTTCTTCATATGAGGAAACTGTTGGAAATATGCCCTAGAGGCAATAATAAATTGATTATTATTATATTTCCTTGTTCATGATAATCGTTTATTATCCATGCTAGAATTGTATTGATAGGAAACTCAGATACATGTGTGGATACATAGACAACACCATGTCCCTAGTAAGCCTCTAGTTGACTAGCTCGTTAATCAATAGATGGTTACGGTTTCCTGACCATGGACATTGGATGTCGTTGATAACGGGATCACATCATTAGGAGAATGATGTGATGGACAAGACCCAATCCTAAGCCTAGCACAAGATCATGTAGTTCGTATGCTAAAGCTTTTCTAATGTCAAGTATCATTTCCTTAGACCATGAGATTGTGCAACTCCCGGATACTGTAGGAGTGCTTTGGGTGTGCCAAACGTCACAACGTAACTGGGTGGCTATAAAGGTACACTACGGGTATCTCTGAAAGTGTCTGTTGGGTTGGCACGAATCAAGATTGGGATTTTGTCACTCCGTGTAAACGGAGAGGTGTCTCTGGGCCCACTCGGTAGGACATCATCATAATGTGCACAATGTGACCAAGGGGTTGATCACGGGATGATGTGTTACGGAACGAGTAAAGAGACTTGCCGGTAACGAGATTGAACAAGGTATCGGTATACCGACGATCGAATCTCGGGCAAGTACCATACCGCTAGACAAAGGGAATTGTATACGGGATTGATTGAGTCCTTGACATCGTGGTTCATCCGATGAGATCATCGTGGAACATGTGGGAGCCAACATGGGTATCCAGATCCCGCTGTTGGTTATTGACCGGAGAACATCTCGGTCATGACTACATGTCTCCCGAACCCGTAGGGTCTACACACTTAAGGTTCGATGACGCTAGGGTTATAAAGGAAGTTTGTATGTGGTTAGCGAATGTTGTTTGGAGTCCCGGATGAGATCCCGGACGTCACGAGGAGTTCCGGAATGGCCCGGAGGTAAAGATTTATATATAGGAAGTCCTGTTTCGGCCATCGGGACAAGTTTCGGGGTCATCGGTATTGTACCGGGACCACCGGAAGGGTCCCGGGGGCCCACCGGGTGGGGCCACCTGCCCCGGGGGGCCACATGGGCTATAGGGGGTGCGCCTTGGCCTACATGGGCCAAGGGCACCAGCCCCTAGAGGCCCATGCGCCAAGATATAGGAAAAAGGGGAGAGTCCTAAAGGGGGAAGGCACCTCCGAGGTGCCTTGGGGAGGATGGACTCCTCCCCCCCTCTTAGCCGCACCCCTTCCTTGGAGGAAGGGGCAAGGCTGCGCCTCCCCCCTCTCCCCTGCCCCTATATATAGTGGAGGGGAGGGAGGGCATCCTTACCTGAGCCCTTGGCGCCTCCCTCCCTCCCGTGACACCTCCTCCTCTCCCGTAGGTGCTTGGCGAAACCGTGCAGGATTGCCACGCTCCTCCATCACCACCACGCCATTGTGCTGCTGCTGGATGGAGTCTTCCTCAACCTCTCCCTCTCTCCTTGCTGGATCAAGGCATGGGAGACATCGTCGAGCTGTACGTGTGTTGAATGCGGAGGTGCCGTCCGTTCGGCACTAGGATCATCGGTGATCTGAATCACGACGAGTACGACTCCATCAACCCCGTACACTTGAACGCTTCCGCTTAGCGATCTACAAGGGTATGTAGATGCACTCTCCTTCCCCTTGTTGCTAGTCTCTCCATAGATAGATCTTGGTGACACGTAGGAAAATTTTGAATTTCTGCTACGTTCCCCAACAGTGGTATCAGAGCTAGGTCTATTGCGTAGATTCTTTGCACGAGTAGAACACAAAGTAGTTGTGGGCGTCGATATTGTTCAATATGCTTGCCGTTACTAGTCTTATCTTGATTCGGCGGCATCGTGGGATGAAGCGGCCCGGACGAACCTTACACGTACGCTTACGTGAGACCGGTTCCACCGACAAACATGCACTAGTTGCATAAGGTGGCTGGCGGGTGTCTGTCTCTCCCACTTTAGTCGGATCGGATTCGATGAAAAGGGTCCTTATGAAGGGTAAATAGCAATTGGCATATCACGTTGTGGTTCATGCGTAGGTAAGAAACGTTCTTGCTAGAAACCCATAGCAGCCACGTAAAACATGCAAACAACAATTAGAGGACGTCTAACTTGTTTTTGCAGGGTATGCTGTGTGATGTGATATGGCCAAAAAGGATGTGATGAATGATATATGTGATGTATGAGATTGATCATGTTCTTGTAATAGGAATCACGACTTGCATGTCGATGAGTATGACAACCGGCAGGAGCCATAGGAGTTGTCTTTATTTATTTGTGACCTGCGTGTCAACTTAAACGTCATGTAATTACTTTACTTTATTGCTAACCGTTAGCCATAGTAGTAGAAGTAATAGTTGGCGAGGCAACTTCATGAAGACACGATGATGGAAATCATGATGATGGAGATCATGGTGTCATGCCGATGACGATGATGATCATGGAGCCCCGAAGATGGAGATCAAAAGGAGCAAAGTGATGATGGCCATATCATGTCACTATTTGATTGCATGTGATGTTTATCATGTTTATACATCTTATTTGCTTAGAACGACGGTAGTAAATAAGATGATCCCTTACAACAATTTCAAGAAGTGTTCTCCCCTAACTGTGCACCGTTGTGACAGTTCGTGTTTCGAAGCACCACGTGATGATCGGGTGTTAGATTCTAACGTTCACATACAACGGCTGTAAGACAGATTTACATACGCGAAACACTTAGGGTTAACTTGACGAGCCTAGCATGTACAGACATGGCCTCGGAACACGGAGACCGAAAGGTCGAACATGAGTCGTATAGAAGATACGATCAACATGAAGATGTTCACCGATGATGACTAGTCCGTCTCACGTGATGATCGGACACGGCCTAGTTTGACTCGGATCATGTAATCACTTAGATGACTAGAGGGATGTCTATCTGAGTGGGAGTTCATAAGATGAACTTAATTATCCTGAACATAGTCAAAAGGTTTTTGCAAATTATGTCGTAGCTCACGCTATAGTTCTACTGTTTAGATATGTTCCTAGAGAAAAATTAGTTGAAAGTTGATAGTAGCAATTATGCGGACTAGGTCCGTAAACTGAGGATTGTCCTCATTGCTTCATAGAAGGCTTATGTCCTTAATGCACCGCTCAGTGTGCTGAACATCGAACGTTGTCTGTGGTTGTTGCGAACATCTGACATACACGTTTTGATAACTACATGATAGTTCAGTTAAACGGTTTAGAGTTGAGGCACCAAAGACGTTTTTGAAACATCGCGAAACATATGAGATGTTTTGAGGGCTGAAATTGGGATTTCAGGCTTGTGCCCATGTCAAGAGGTATAAGACCTCCGATGACTTTCTTAACCTGCAAACTAAGGAGAAAAGCTCAATTGTTGAGCTTGTGCTCAGATTGGCTGAGTACAACAATCATTTGAATCGAGTGGGAGTTGATCTTCCAGATGAAATAGTGATGGTTCTCCGAAGTCATTACCACCAAGTTGCTAGAGCTTCGTGATGAACTATGATATATCAGGGACATATATGATGATCCTTGAGATATTCGCAATGTTTGACACCGCGAAAGTAGAAATCAAGAAGGAGCATCAATTGTTGATGGTTGGTGAAACCACTAGTTTCAAGAAGGGCAAGGGCAAGAAGGGATACTTCATGAAACGGCAAATCGGCTGCTGCTCTAGTGAAGAAACCCAAGGTAAAACCCAAACCCGAGACGAAGTGCTTCTGTAATAAGGGGAACAACCACTAGAGCAGAATTACCCTAGATACTTGGTAGATAAGAAGGCTGGCAAGGTCGATAGAAGTATATTGGATATACATTGTGTTAATGTGTACTTTGCTAGTACTCCTAGTAGCACCAGGGTATTAGATACCGGTTCGGTTGCTAAGTGTTAGTAACTTGAAACAAAAGGCTACGGAATAAACGGAGACTAGCTAAAGGTGAGCTGACGATATGTGTTGGAAGTTTTTCCAAGCTTGATATGATCAAGCATCGCACGCTCCCTCTACCAAAGAGATTGGTGTTAAACCTAAATAATTGTTATTTGGTGTTTGCGTTGAGCATAGACATGATTGGATTACGTCTATCGCAATACGGTTATTCATTTAAGGAGAATAATGGTTACTCTGTTTATTTGAATAATACCTTCAATGGTCTTACACCTAAAATGAATGGTTTATTAAATCTCGATCGTAGTGATACACATGTTCATGCCAAAAGATAGTAATGATAGTACCACCTACTTGTGGCACTGCCACGTAAGTCATATCGGTATAAAACACATGAAGAAGCTCCATATTGATGGATCTTTGGGCTCACTCATTTTTGAAAAGTTTGAGACATGCGAACCATGTCTATTGGTGTATATGCATGAAGAAACTCCATGCAAATGGACCGTTTTGACTCACTTGATTTTGAATCACTTGGGACATGCAAATCATACCACATGGGCAAGATGACTGAAAAGCCTCGTTTTCAGTAAGATGGAACAAGATAGCAACTTGTTGGAAGTAACACATTTTGATGTGTGCAGTCCAATGAGTGCTGAGGCATGCAGTGAATATCGTTATGTTCTTACTTCACAGATGATTCGAGTAGATGTTGAGTATATTTACTTGATGAATCACGAGTCTGAATTATTGAAAGGTTCAAGTAATTTCAGTGTGAAGTTGAAAGATCGTCGTGACAAGAGGATAAAAGATCTATGATATGATCATAGAGATGAATATCTGAATCACGAGTTTGGCACAGAATTAAGACATTGTGGAAATTGTTTCACAACCGATACAGCCTGGAACACCATAGTGTGATGGTGTGTCCAAACGTCATAGTTGCACCCTATTGGATATGGTGCATACCATGATGTCTCTTATCGAGTTACCACTATCGTTCATGGGTTAGGCACTAGAGACAACCACATTCACTTTAAATAGGGCACCACATAATTTCGTTGAGATGACACCGTATGAACTATGGTTTGGAGAAACCTAAGTTGCCGTTTCTTGAAAGTTTGGGGCTGCGACGCTTATGTGAAAAGGTTTCAGGTTGATAAGCTCGAACCCAAAGCAGATAAAATGCATCTTCATAGAACACCCAAAAACAGTTGAGTATACCTCCTAATTCAGATCCGAAAGCAATAGGGATTGTTTCTTGAATCGGGTCCTTTTTCGAGGAAAGGTTTCTCTTGAAAAGTTGAGTGGGAGGATGGTGGAGACTTGATGAGGTTATTGAACCGTCACTTCAACAAGTGTGTAGCAGGGCACAGGAAGTTGTTCCTGTGGCACGTACACCAACTGAAGTGGAAGCTTATGATAGTGATCATGAAACTTCGGATCGAGTCACTACCAAACCTCGTGGGATGACAAGGATGCGTACTACTTCAGAGTGGTACGTAATCCTGTCTTGGAAGTCATGTTGCTAGACAACAATGAACCTACGAGCTATGGAGAAGCGATGGTGGGACCGGATTCCGATAAATGGCTCAAGGCCATAAAACCCGAGAGAGGATCCACGTATGAAAACAAAGTGTAGACTTTGGAAGAACTACTTGATGGTCGTAAGGCTGTTAGGTACATATGGATTTTGAAAGGAAGACAGACAATGATGGTAAGTGTCACCATTGCGAAAGCTCGACTTGTCGTTAAGATGTTTTTCGACAAGTTCAAGGAGTTGACTACGATGAGACTTTCTCACTCGTAGCGATGCTAAGAGTCTGTTGGAATTATATTAGCAATTACTGCATTATTTATGAAATCTTGCAGATAGGATGTCAAAACATTGTTTCCTCGACGATTCTTGAGGAAAGGTTGTATGTGATACAACCGGAAGGTTTTGTCTATCCTGAAATATGCTAATAAGTATGCAAAGCTCCAGCAATCCTTCTGAGGACTGGAGTGAGCATCTCGGAGTTGGAATGTATGCTTTGATGATGATCAAAGATTTTGGGTGTATACAAAGTTTATGAGAAACTTGTATTCCCAAAGAAGTGAGTGGGAGCACTATAGAATTTCTGATGAGTATATGTTGTTGACATATTAATGATCAGAAATGACGTAGAATTTCTGGAAAGCATATAGGGTTATTTGGAAAGTGTTTTCAATGGAAAACCTGGATTAAGCTACTTGAACATTGAGCATCAAGATCTATAAGGATAGATCAAAACGCTTAATAGTACTTTCAAATGAGCACATGCCTTGACGTGATGTTGAAGGTGTTCAAGATGGATCAGTCAAAGAAGGAGTTCTTGCCTGAGTTGTAAGGTATGAAGTTAAGACTTAAAGCTCGACCATGGCAGAATAGAGAGAAAGGAACGAAGGTCGTCCCCTATGCTTAAGACATAGGCTCTATAGTATGCTATGCTGTGTACCGCACCTGAAGTGTGCTTTACTGTGAGTCAGTCAAGGGGTACAAGAGTGATCCAAGAATGGATCACAGGACAGCAGTCAAAGTTATCCTTAGTAACTAGTGGACTAAGGAATTTTCTCAATTATGGAGGTGGTAAAAGAGTTCGTCGTAAAGGGTTACGTCGATGCAAGCCTAACACCTATCCGGATAGCTCTGGGTAGAGATACCGGATACGTATAATGGAGCAACAATTTAGAATAGCTCCAAGTAGAACAGTTATTTGGAATAGCTCCAAATAGAACGTGGTAGCTGCATCTAGGAGATGACATAGAGATTTGTAAAGCACACACGGATCTGAAAGTTTCAGACCCGTTGACTATAACCTCTCTCACAAGCATAACATGATCAAACCCAGAACTCATCGAGTGTTAATCACATGGTAAATGTGAACTAGATTATTGACTCTAGTAAACTCTTTGGGTGTTAGTCACATGGGGATGTGACCTTGAGTGTTAATCACATATCGATGTGAACTAGATTATTGACTCTAGTGCAAGTGGGAGACTGTTGGAAATATGCCCTAGAGGCAATAATAAATTGATTATTATTATATTTCCTTGTTCATGATAATCGTTTATTATCCATGCTAGAATTGTATTGATAGGAAACTCAGATACATGTGTGGATACATAGACAACACCATGTCCCTAGTAAGCCTCTAGTTGACTAGCTCGTTAATCAATAGATGGTTACGGTTTCCTGACCATGGACATTGGATGTCATTGATAACGGGATCACATCATTAGGAGAATGATGTGATGGACAAGACCCAATCCTAAGCCTAGCACAAGATCATGTAGTTCGTATGCTAAAGCTTTTCTAATGTCAAGTATCATTTCCTTAGACCATGAGATTGTGCAACTCCCGGATACCGTAGGAGTGCTTTGGGTGTGCCAAACGTCACAACGTAACTGGGTGGCTATAAAGGTACACTACGGGTATCTCTGAAAGTGTCTGTTGGTTTGGCACGAATCGAGATTGGGATTTTGTCACTCCGTGTAAACGGAGAGGTATCTCTGGGCCCACTCGGTAGGACATCATCATAATGTGCACAATGTGACCAAGGGGTTGATCACGGGATGATGTGTTACGGAACGAGTAAAGAGACTTGCCGGTAACGAGATTGAACAAGGTATCGGTATACCGACGATCGAATCTCGGGCAAGTACCATACCGCTAGACAAAGGGAATTGTATACGGGATTGATTGAGTCCTTGACATCGTGGTTCATCCGATGAGATCATCGTGGAACATGTGGGAGCCAACATGGGTATCCAGATCCCGCTGTTGGTTATTGACCGGAGAACATCTCGGTCATGACTACATGTCTCCCGAACCCGTAGGGTCTACACACTTAAGGTTCGATGACGCTAGGGTTATAGAGGAAGTTTGTATGTGGTTACCGAATGTTGTTCGGAGTCCCGGATGAGATCCCGGATGTCACGAGGAGTTCCGGAATGGTCCGGAGGTAAAGATTTATATATAGGAAGTCCTGTTTCGGCCATCGGGACAAGTTTCGGGGTCATCGGTATTGTACCGGGACCACCGGAAGGGTCCCGGGGGCCCACCGGGTGGGGCCACCTTCCCCGGGGGGCCACATGGGCTGTAGGGGGTGCGCCTTGGCCTACATGGGCCAAGGGCACCAGCCCCTAGAGGCCCATGCGCCAAGATATAGGAAAAAGGGGAGAGTCCTAAAGGGGGAAGGCACCTCCGAGGTGCCTTGGGGAGGATGGACTCCTCCCCCCCTCTTAGCCGCACCCCTTCCTTGGAGGAAGGGGCAAGGCTGCGCCTCCCCCCTCTCCCCTGCCCCTATATATAGTGGAGGGGAGGGAGGGCATCCTTACCTGAGCCCTTGGCGCCTCCCTCCCTCCCGTGACACCTCCTCCTCTCCCGTAGGTGCTTGGCGAAGCCCTGCAGGATTGCCACGCTCCTCCATCACCACCACGCCGTTGTGCTGCTGCTGGATGGAGTCTTCCTCAACCTCTCCCTCTCTCCTTGCTGGATCAAGGCGTGGGAGACATCGTCGAGCTGTACGTGTGTTGAACGCGGAGGTGCCGTCCGTTCGGCACTAGGATCATCGGTGATCTGAATCACGACGAGTACGACTCCATCAACCCCGTTCACTTGAACGCTTCCGCTTAGCGATCTACAAGGGTATGTAGATGCACTCTCCTTCCCCTCGTTGCTAGTCTCTCCATAGATAGATCTTGTTGACACGTAGGAAAATTTTGAATTTCTGCTACGTTCCCCAACAGAAACAACTTTTGCCTTCAAAGCGCGAGTACGGCCATAGTTGGGACCATAGATATCTCTTTTCTCAGATAATTGGAACTCATGTGTGTTGAGCCTCTCAGGTATGTCAGACGGATCGAGAGTCTTGAAGTCAGGGCGTTCTTGAATCATCAGGGCAAGGGTGTAAAATGAGTTGTCGAGTGATCTCAAGAGTGTCTTGACAATTTCATGCTTGGTGATCTCAGTGGCGCCGAGTGCATGAAGCTCATTTGTGATATCAATGAGGCAATCAAACGTCAGCTGGACATTCTCATTGTCATTTCTCTAGAAGTGGTTGAAGAGGTTGCGAAGGACACTAATCCTTGAGTCTCTCTGGGTTGAGATGCCTTCGTTGACCTTGGAGAGCCAGTCCCAGACTAGCTTCGCAGTTTCCAGAGCACTCACACGACCATATTGTCCTTTGGTCAAATGACCACAGATGATGTTCTTGGCAGTAGAATCCAGTTGAATGAACTTCTTGACATCAGCAGGGGTGACACCTTCATCGGCCTTGGGAACACCGTTCTTGACGACATACCAGAGGTCGACATCAATGGCTCCAAGATGCATGCGCATCTTATTCTTCTAGTAGGGGCAAGAAGTGCCATCAAAGATAGGGCACGCAGCGGAAACTTTGA
Source organism: Triticum dicoccoides (assembly GCF_002162155.2). NCBI lineage: Eukaryota > Viridiplantae > Streptophyta > Magnoliopsida > Poales > Poaceae > Triticum > Triticum dicoccoides. The sequence continues at coordinate 156,094,503 of NC_041389.1, forward strand.
TTATCCCTGCAGTCGACATAGCTAAAACTCCAGGTGGTTAAACTGAATCACATAGAACAAGGGAGCACCTTGCACTGATACCAATTGAAAGTGCTAGTTATCGACTAGAGGGGGGGTGAATAGGCAATTTTTATGAAAGTCTTCAAAACATGGGGGCTTTGAAGACAAACAGTAGAAATGGACCTATTGATATGCAGCGGAAGGTAGACTACACTAGACAAGCCATATTCAAGTAAGCAATGAAATGAAAGCACAAAGACTATTAGCACCTAGGTTGTAAGGATCCGGATGGAAGATAGTATGAAGCCAAACAACAACATTCTTCACACGGTGAAGCCAATCAGATCATGCAAGCAGGCAATGACTTCACGAAGACAAACTGTAAGTAAAGAGAGGTAAGAGATAGAACCAGTTGCTTGGTGAGGACAAGGATTTGTTGGACCAGTTCCAGTTGTTGTGACAAATACACGTCTGGTTAGGGAGGCTAAGATTCAACTCAAAAGACCGCGTCTTCACCTTATTCCCCTTGAGCTAAGGACACTTAGTCCTGGCCGAATCACTCTGGTAAGTGTTCAAGGTAGACTTCCAAACCTTCACAGACTTCTTTCACCGGCAATCCACAATGACTCTTGGATGCTCAGAACGCGAAGTTTAACTGGCTAGAGGATGCACAGTCCTCAAGTGTAACAAGTCTTCAGATCACGCGGATAGAAAGACTTCAGTGATGCCTAACACTCTTTGGCTCTGGGTGTTTTGCGCTTTGTCCTCGCAAGGATCTCTCTCTCAAATGCTTCGGAGGTGGATTGCTCTCAAATGACAAAAGACGTGCACTAACTCTAAGCAGCCACCAATTTATGGTGTAGGGGGTGGGCTATTTATAGCCAGGATGCAACCCGGCCTGATTTGTCCGAAATGACCCTGGGTCACTAAGGAACTGACACGTGTCCAACGGTCAGATTTCAAACACACGCGACAGCTTGACTTGGGCTATAAGTAAAGCTGACTCATCCAGCTCTAGATAAGATTTTCTCTCATTGTCTTCGCTCAAAGACATAGGATTTGGTTGAGCATCACATCAATCATTCAGACTTTGTTCACTTGGACCCCACTTAACAGTGCGGTGGTTCCTATGACTCAGCAAAGAAGAAAAGGAAACTACAAAACAGCTATGTCTTCGCACTCCATAGTCTTCACGTGTATGTCTTCTCAAGTCATAGTCTTTGTTGTGAATATCTTCACAGACCAGCATTGTCTTCAATGTCTTCACACATTTTTAGGGGTCATCTCTGGTAGGCAAACTGAATCAGTGTGGGACTACTACTTGTGTTATCCTGCAATTCTCACAAACACATTAGTACCTCAACCAAGTTTGTCGTCAATACTCCAAAACCAACTAGGGGTGGCACTAGATGCACTTACACAAAGGTTTAAGCTTGGGGGAGTTGATACATCTCCATCGTATCTACTTTTCCAAATACTTTTGCCCTTGTTTTGGACTTAACTTGCATGATTTGAATCGAACTAACCCGGACTGATGTTGTTTTCAGTAGAATTGCCATGGTACTATTTTTGTGCAGAAATAAAAGTTCTCGGAATGACCTGAAACTTCACGGAAAATATTTTTGGAATATATAAAAATACTGGCAAAAGAATCAACACCAGGGGGTTCACACCCTGTCCACGAGGGTGGAGGGCGTGCCCCTGCCTCATGGGCCCCCTGAGTCTCCACCGACCTCAACTCCAACTCTATATATTCACATTCCGGGAGAAAAAAAATCGGAGAGAAGGATTCATCATGTTTTACGATACGGAGCCACCGCCAAGCCCTAATCTCTCTCGGGAGGGCAGATCTGGAGTCCGTTCGGGGCTCCGGAGAGGGGAATCCATCGATGTCATCATCATCAACCATCCTCCATCACCAATTTCATGATGCTCACCGCCATGCGTGAGTAATTCCATCGTAGGCTTGCTGGACGGTGATGGGTTGAATGAGATTTATCATGTAATCGAGTTAGTTTTGTTAGGGTGTGATCCCTAGTATCCATTATGTTCTAAGATTGATGTTGCTATGACTTTGCTATGCTTAATGCTTGTCACTAGGGCCTAAGTGACATGATTTCAGATCTGAACCTATTATGTTTTCATGAATATATGTGAGTTCTTGATCCTATCTTGCAAGTCAATAGTCACTTACTATGTGTTATGATCCGGTAACCCTGAAGTGACAATAATCGGGACCATCCCGGTGATGACTGTTGTTTGAGGAGTTCATGTCTTCACTAAGTGTTAATGCTTTTGTTCAGTACTCTATTAAAAGGAGGCCTCAATATCCCTTAGTTTCCAATAGGACCCCACTGCCACGGGAGGGTAGGACAAAAGATGGCACGCACGTTCTTTTTCATAAGCATGTATGACTATATTCGGAATACATGCCTACATTACATTGATGAACTGGAGCTAGTTCTGTGTCACCCTATGTTATAACTGTTGCATGAGGAATCGCATCCGACATAATTATCCAGCACTGATCCAATGTCTACGAGCTTTTAACATATTGATCTTTGCTTAGTTACTTTACTGTTGCCACTGTTACAATTACTACAAAGCTGCTACTTTTACTTTTGCAACGGTTACCGTTACTTCCATACTACTTTGCTACTAAATAATTTGCTGCAGATATTAAGTTTTCTAGGTGTGGTTGAATTGACAACTCAACTGCTAATACTTGAGAATATTCTTTGGCTCCCCTTGTGTCGAATCAATAAATTTGGGTTGAATACTTTACCCTCGAGAACTGTTGTGATCCCCTATACTTGTGGGTTATCACCATCATAGCGAGGCGGCATCTCTGGCCTAAACTTGGGCAGCCATTGTACCTGCCGCAATGCGGGGCTCAAATCCCGGAGGCCCGCAGCGCTTCCGTGCACACTCATCGGTGCGGTCGGAGAAGCAGTGCTCGCCATGGGAGCAGGTTGGCGAGGCGAAGCGGACGGAGAAGCGAAGCTTCGATGCAACCCTACCTCGCGTGCCAAATGTCAGTTTACGGGTTCCGCAGACCCTTGAGACGTTCAAACTCTGGGGTGCGTGCGAAGAACTCTCCCTTCCTAGTCTGGCTACTCGATGGTTCCACGGCCTAGCTGGATGAACCCAAGAAACAAGAGACACATCAATTTATCCCTATTCAGGCAACCTTGCAGTGTAATACCCTACTCCAGCTTTGTGATGGATTGCCTCGAGGGGCTGAGGATGAACTAGTATAGTGGTGGAACAGCCTCAGGAGGTGAGGTGTTGTTGAGCTCAACGAGCTAGTGAGGTGGTCCGGGTGGAATGAATCTGTCCTCTTCTATGGTGGTGGCTATGTCCTATTTATAGTGGCCTTGGTCCTCTTCACAAATGTAGGCGGGAAGGGATCCCACAACAACCAAATTTGAAGGGAGACAACTAGTACAAGCTATCTTGACAAAAGTAGTCTTCTCCAGCAAAAGACTCTGGTGGTGACGCTGCGATGGGCTCCGTGATGACCTCCGTCCTCCCGTCCTGGCGGTCTTGGTCTTGTTGCACTGATATGGAAACCTTTGCTTGATTTCTTGGGACCCTACGCCTGCACCTTGCCACCTTAGCACCAAAGAGGAAACCGGTACACTGCGCCCACTGGCCCCTGCCTGGCCTTGGTCGTCACGGCTCACATCATATGAGCCTCGCGAGGTGCACCTTGCATAGATATCTCCGCTCCTCGGGAGCTAGCCTAGTGAGGCCGCCCCAAAGAGGTCTTGGTGTCGCCCGCCTCGCGAGGCTTGGCCCCTCGCGAGCGTCTTGAGTTGTGGTTGTTGAAGTTGGGCCTTACCAGGCCGTTGACGGAGCCATGCTGTGGGCCGCAGGCAGGCAAGTCTGGGCACCCCCGTTCCCAGGACACCGACAGTAGCCCCGGGGCCCAAGGCGCGCTCGAACTTGGCTTCGAGGCGAAGCCAAAGGGCAAGTGCGGAGCGCCGCGGGCCTCAACCGCCTGCAGCCTCGGTCGCACGTGGCGATTGATGGGGTGTCGGCGCTTCCGCTTCCCCATGCGGACTCGGCAACCGTTCGACTTGACGAGACTCTGCTCCATGTAGAGAAAAACCATCATTACGTGCGATCATGGAGGCCGGCGGTTGGCCTCCTCTTACCTATAAATGAGAGAGAGGCGGAGCCCCCTTTGCTCATCTCCTTCTTATCGCCATCCGCTCTCTTCTTCCTCTTTGCCTTTCCGTCTTGCCGCAGCTTCCATTGCGCCAACGAAGAGGTTCTCCACCGCTGAGAAGGGGAAGGCTCACTAGGAGGGACCCGGCTCGCCGCCGCCTAAGAGAGGGCGGGGCCGCCCCCGCAAGCACGCTGCGACCCCTGCGGTGGCCCCTCAGGGATGTGGGCGCACTCCTTCAAGGACCGGCGTCGTCCTTGGCGGCCGTGGCAGTGTTGCTTCTTGTAGCGGGAGCCGCCCAGGGTGAAGCAGCCCCTGTGACGAGGGGAGGCGCGCCGTGGTTGCGCGGCCTCCCGGCCGTGCTTCCACTCGGTGGAGGTGCTCCCAGAGTTCATCATGTGGTCGGAGAGGCCGGCCGGCACCTGGCTCCTGCTCCCGTGCTCCTTTGCCGGCGAGCTGCCGACAATGGATGTTGATGGCCTCTAGCTGTAGGCCGATGGTTGCTGCAGCAAGGCCTCGTGGGCTGCAGTGGAGGTCTCCGCCACGGGCAACGTGGCTGTGGCCCACGGATGGCAGACGTTTGCCCGGGCGCGCGGCCTAAGAAGGAGGTGCACCCTCCACTTCAAGTATGCCGACGTCGTGACCCTCTATGTGAGGGTGTTCGGGGAAGATGGTCGTCGCACAGGGTGTTGTCCCGAAGACAGCGGCTTCGACGATGAGCTTGGCCTTGACGACACTGAGGGCGAGCTTGCTCTTGGCGACAGTCGCGGCTCGTCGAGCGGTAGCGGCTCCTCCTCCAGCGAGAGCACCAGCAACGGCGGCTATGACTAGCTGCCATGTTGCCTGGCCCGCTTGGAGGACGGTGGCAGGTCGTCCCATCGTCACACTCCGGTGAAGCGCGAAGAAGGCTCGGGCTGAGTCTTGAAGGCCCTTGGAGCAAGGCCTCGTGAGCTGTTGTGGTCGCGCGGGCCACTTTTGTTTAACCTTTCCTGTCTTCCTGCATTTGAAAAAAATAGGGGGCCCTGCAGGGGGATGTAATGAACCATGGTATTTATGCTAGTATGCTATGTTTATTATTCCGATGTTATGCTGCAACATTCATGCTTCAAATGGGTATGGTTGGATAACTTAGCTTGATGCACCCGCGATGGTTTCCCTCCTCGCGAGAGTGCACGCTTCATTACCTGGTGAGGCCCTCCTTGCTGGCGTCTCAAGGGTCATGGACCTCAGGAGGCATCATGGAGGTGCGGGGTTGTTAGAAAACTTTGTCGGGTGTATTATTCTTCCTTGCACGAGCCCTCAAGCACGAGCCAGTCGTGGCTTGGTGCACCGCGTCACAGTACCCGGGGGAATGGACTTCAAGAGGGTGCATAGACCATGAGTTTCCTCGAGGGCGTCTCGCGAGGATAGAACAAGCCGAAGCTTTGAGGGAGAAGGGCTACGGCAAAGTGTGTTTGCGGCATGAGGCAACGCTCGGGGCGAGCCCGTTGCACACAAACACCTGCCCAGCCCCCGTGCGCGAGACTCGCGAGAAAGAGCGACGGGCAACTGCCGCTCCTCCTGAACCAAGACCAAAGTGCAAGAGAGAAGATGAAGGGGAAAGCTGGCTTGGCAACTGAAAACACGAGAACTCCAAATTTCATATAAAGGTTGCAAAAATCAGCTACAGAAAGCAAACGAACAGCCACGTCCGGCACCTAGTCTAGTCTTCACACTAGTGTGGAGCTAAATGCTGCCACTAGGACATGGGAGGGAGCCCCCGAGGCTGGAGGGTGACACTATGGAGACCCCGAGGTGTGTACAGCCCCACTCATTATTACATGAGAGTGTCACGAGTGGAGACCTTCACAGGCACTGGGCCTTGCTTCATCGCTAGAACTTCCGGAGGTGCTGGATGTTCCAAGCTTGGAACGGACATTGCGGCAGTGATACCACCGCAGCGCCTGCTAGTACCTTGCTGCTCGGAGCGAGGCTTGACGTCGGCGTTTCTCCCCCAACACGAGATCCATCCCCAATGTGGCGTCCTGGCGTGCCACGTCAATCGCCAAGACCCGCGCGGAGCGATGCCTGACCTCATGTGGGAGAACCGCTTCAGCTCCATAGACGAGGAAGAATGGAGTTTCGCCGGTCGGCTTGGTCACGGTGGTGCGGATGGACCACGGCACAGACTGGATCTCGTCCAGCCAGCCCCTGCTGCGGGCTTCGAGCATCTTTTTGAAATTCCTTGCTTTGAGGCCCCTCAGGACCTCTGCGTTTGCGCGCTCGACTTGTCCATTGCTCCTGGGGTGTGCCACTGAGGCGTAGCATATCTGTGTTCCAAGATTAGCACAATATGTTTTGAAAAGGTTGCTGGTGAACTGCGAGCCGTTGTCGGTGTTGATGCGATTAGGGACTCCAAACTGGCTCACGAGGCCCTTGATGAACTTAACCGCCGAGCCGGCCGGGATGGTACGGACTGGCTCCACCTCCGCCCACTTGGTGAATTTGTCAATGGCGACGTAGAGGTAGAGGTAGCCCCCGGGCGCTTGAGGGAACGGTCCCAAGATGTCCATCCCCCAGACTGCAAAACGACCATGAGAGTGGGATAGTCTAGAGGCCCTGAGCAGGCTGGTGGATTTTCTTAGCATGGAACTTGCAGGGTTCACAGGATCTCACCAACTCAGTTGCATCATTGAGTGCCATGGGCCAGTAGAATCCGCTGCGGAACGCCTTACCCACCAAGGTGCGCGATGACAAGTGATGTCTGCAGTCCCCACCGTGTATGTCGGTTAATAGCTCACACCCCTGCTCCCTGGAGATGCATCGCAAGGAAACATCGTTTGGTCGTTTTCGGTATAGCTCACCGTCCTGAATGCAGTAGGATGTGGCCTGCCGAGCCACGCGCTCCGCGTCTTCTTCCTTCTCCGGCAGGGTTCCCTGCCGGAGGTACGCCTTGAATTCTTTGGTCCAGCACCCTTCACGAGGCTCAAGTGCGAGGAGCAGGCATGCTCCTGAGGTCGGGCAGCAGGCGGGGGCTCCCTAGGTTGGTGGCGGGGAAGCTCCTCCTGAGGCGAGTGTTAGTCCACTCCGCAATGAAGTCGGCGAGCGTGGCACCCTTGATGACCCTGGCGGTGCTGAACTCTAGCTATAATGCCTGTAGTTCAATGTTCCATTCGGCGACCCTTCCCGCAGCATTGGGGCTCCGGAGCACCCTCTCCAATGGGTAAGCTGAGACGACCTTAATTGGGTGGCCTTGGAAGTAGCGGCGCAACTTGTGTGAGGCAACGAGGAGCGCGAGCAGAAGCTTTTGTGGCATGGGGTAGCATGCCGGCGCGTCACATAGCACCATGCTGATGAAGTACATCGGGTGCTCGACAAGGGCGGAAGTGTTGGTAGAGTCCGAGACCTCCCCAGGCTGGGGTGCTTCCTGAGGCTGGGGGACCTCAGGAGCTCGGTTGCCTGTCAGGGCAACCGCAACCTCAGGAGTGACGTCTTGTGGAGCCTGGTCATCTGCTAGTGTTGTCGTGGCTTCAGGGGCGTTGTGTTGGTGCTACATCATCCCGATCAAATGCGTGGTGTCGTGTGGCAGGCTCTTGGCCAAGTGCTCCTCCCGGACGGCCACCAGCATTGCGCTAGCAGAATGAGGTGTGGTAGCCAAGTAAAGCACCAGGGGCTCAAGAGGACGTGGCGCCACCATCCTTGGTGGGCTAGTGAGGTATCTCTTGAGGTCTTGAAACGCCGCGTCGGCCTCCGGAGTCCACTCGAACAGGCCCTTCTTTTTCATCAACTTGAAGAATGGGAGGGCGCGGTCCCCCATCTTGGAGATAAAGCGCCCTAATGAAGTCATGCAGCCTTCCAGCTTTTGCATGTCCTTGAGAGTCTGCGGCGGGCTCATCTCCTCTATTGCCTTGACCTTCTGTAGGTTCGCCTCGATCCCCCTGTGTGACACAAGGAAACCCAACAGCTTAACAGAAGGAACACCAAACATGCATTTCTCCGGGTTGAGCAGCAGGTCCACCTTGTGCAGGGTAGTGAACGTTTCCTCTAGATCCTGGATGAGGGTCTTTGCCTCCCGAGATTTCACCACGATGTCGTCGACGTAGGCCTCAGCGTTCCTCCCGAGCTGCCGGCCTAGAGCGATGTGCGTCAGCCGCTCGAAGGTTGCCCCAGCATTACGCAGCCCGAACGGCATGCAAGTGTAGCAGTACACCCCACATGGGGTCAAGAAGGCCGTCTTCTTGATGTCTTGTACCACCATCTTGATCAGGTGGTAGCCCGAGCATCTAGGAAGCACAGCAAGTCGCACTCGGCGGTGCAGTCGATGATCTGATCAATGCACAGAAGCGGGAATGGGTCTTGAGGGCAGGCCTTGTTGAGGTTGGTGAAGTTGACACACATGCGTTCCTTCCCGCCCTTATTTGGCATGATGACCAGGTTTGCCAACCACTCTGGGTACCACACCTCACGGATGACACCAGCTTCTTGCAGTTTGCGAGTCTCCTAGACGATGAAGGACTTCTTCTCCATGGACTGCCGCCACGCCTTCTGCTTCACCGAGCGTACGTTAGGGAACACCCTCAGATAGTGCTCGATTATCCCCCTCGGGACCCCAACTAGCTGCTTGGGCTCCCAGGCGAACACCTCCTTGTTCGTGCACAACAAGTTCACCAATGCCTCTTCTTGGTCCGGGGCAAGGTCAGCACCTATGGTGAAGGTGGCTCCCGAGGCCCCGTCCTCGTCGACCGGTACCTGCTTCGTCTTAGCCCGATCTTGAGAGAACAACTGCTTCTTTTTGGCTGGCGCAGCCCCCGGGACCTCAGGGGCCTCTGCCGCTTTTAGCCGTGTGGCAGCCGCAGCCTTGAAGGCGAGCTTGAAAGCCACCAACGCCTCCTTGGTGTCTCCAGCCACGATGAGGACGCTGCTGCTTCCCGGCATCTTCATGAGGTTATAGGAAGGTGAGTTGCCGCCATGAACTTGGCTAGGGCGGGGTACCTGAGGATGGTGTTGTATGGGAGACTAATGCGGGTGATGTCGAAGTCGATGAGCTCAGTGTGATAGTTGTTGCGGGTGCTGAAGGTGACGGGAAGGCCAATTTGCCCCAGGGGGCAGGTGGAGCCATAGACGACTCCGGAGAAAGTCTTGGTGGGGCAGAGCCGGCCGAGTGGTACGTGAAGCAGGCCGAAAGCTTCCACGGAGAGCACGTTGAGGCTGGCTCCGCCATCGATGAGGGTCTTGGTTACTGCCACGTTGCAGATGGTGGGGGTGCAAAGCCTCGGGAGCGCGCCCACGCCCGCGGTGGTTGCAGGGTGGCCCCTCGAGTCGAAGGTGAGGTTGGATCTGGGCGCCGCCCACCCTGGTGGAGCTCCCTGCTGCACGCGGGCAGCACCCACTTGGTGGAAGAACTGCTTGATGTGTCATTCCGATGGTGGCGCCTGTGAACCGCCGAGGAGGGTTGCGATGGCGGGGGGCACCGGCACTGCAAAGTGCGTGACAAAGAGGCCGCGCAGCTCCTCCCAGGAGGCCACAGAAGACCCTGGTAGGCTGAGAAGCCAGGCGCGTAGCACGCCAGTGAGGGCCATGGGGAACCAATTGGCCATGACCTTGTTGTCGCTACCGGCCGCCCAAACGGCCTCCTCGTGGGCCTGGAGGAAACCTGCCGGATCCGCTGAGCCGTCATAGCGAGGCGGCATCTTTGGCCTAAACTTGGGCAGTCACTGTACCTGCCGCAAGGCGGGGTCAAAGCCCGAAGGCCTGCAGCGCTTCCGTGCACGCTCGTCAGTGCGGTCGGAGAAGTGATGCTCGCCGTGGGAGCAGGTTGGCGAGGCGAAGCGGACGGAGAAGCGAAGCTTCGATGACCCCTACCTGGTGCGCCAAATGTTGGATTACGGGTTCCGCACACCCTTGAGAGGTTCGAACTCTGGGGTGCGTGCGAAGAACTCTCCCTTCCCAGTCTGGCTACTCGATGGTTCCACGGCCTAGCTCAATGAACCCAAGAAACAAGAGACACATCAATTTATCCCTGTTCAGGCCACCTTGCGGTGTAATACCCTACTCCAGCTTTGTGGTGGATTGCCTCGAGGGGCTGAGGATGAACTAGTATAGTGGTGGAACAGCCTCAGGAGGTGAGGTGTTATTGAGCTCAACGAGCTGGTGAGGAGGTCCGGGTGGAATGAATTTGTCCTCTTCTATGGTGGTGGCTAAGTCCTATTTATAGTGGCCTTGGTCCTCTTCCCAAATGTAGGCGGGAAGGGATCCCACAACGGCCAAATTTGAATGGAGACAACTAGTACAAGCTACCCTGACAAAATTAATCTTCACTTGCAAAAGGCTCTGGTGGTGACGCAGCGGCGGGCTCCGCGATGACCTCCGTCCTGTCGTCCTGGTGGTCTTGGTCTTGTTGCACCGATATGGAAACCTTTGCTTGATTCCCTGGGACCCTGCACCTGGGATAGCAGTAGCAACTTAGAACAAACAATATAGGATAAATTCCTAGGCATTGGATCGGTGACTTGTTGGATGATATTCATCATGAGATAGTTAAAACCTAGGGCGATACGGCACTAGCTCCAGTTCGTCAATATAATGTAGGCATGTATTCCATATATAGTCATACATTCTTATGGAAAGAACTTGCATGACATGTTTTGTCCTTCCCTCCCGTGGCAGCGGGTTCCATATTGGGAACTAAAGGATATTAAGGCCTCCTTTTAATAGAGAACCAAAACAAAGCATTAACACATAGTGAATACATGAACTCCTCAAACTACAATAATCACCAGAAGAAGTCTCGGATATTGTCACTCCAGGGTTACCGGATCATAACACGTAGTAGGTGACTATAACTTGCAAGATCGGATCTAGAACATGGATATAATGAGGATAACATAAACGGTTCAGATCTGAGTTCATGGCACCCGGGCCCAAAGTGACAAGCATTAAGCATAGCAAAGTCATAGCAACATCAATCTTAGAACATAGTGGATACTAGGGATCAAGCATTAACAAAACTAACTCGATTACATGATGAATCTCATCCAACTCCTCACCGACCAGCGAGCTTACGAAGGAATTACTCACTCACTCCCGGTGGGGAGCATCATGGAATTGGCAATGGAGAAGTGTTGGTGATGACGAAGAACGAAGATCCCCCTCTCCGGAGCCCCAAACGGACTCCAGATCTGCCCTCTTCAGGAAGAACAAGGCTTGGCAGCGTCTCCGTCTTGTGGATTGCGATAATTCTTTCTCCCTGATTTTTTCTGGAATAATGTGATTTTATAGCGTCGGAATCAGGGTCTGCGGGGCCACCAGGTGGGGACAACCCACCTGGGCGCGCCAGGAGAGGGGAGCGCGCCCCGGTGGGTTCTGCCCACCCAGGGGCCCCTCTCCGGTAGGTCTTGGCTCCAGAAATTCTTATATATTATATAAAAATTCCTCACAAAGTTTCGTTCCATTCCGAGAACTTTTATTTCTGCACAAAAAGAACACCATGGTAGTTCTGCTGAAAACAGCGTCAGTCCGGGGTTAGTTTCATTCAAATCATGCAAATTAGAGTCCAAAACAAGAGGAAAAGCGTTAGGAAAGGTAGATACGTTGGAGACGTATGAACTCCCCCAAGCTTAAACCTTTGCTTGTCCTCAAGCAATTCAGTTGATGAACTGAAAGTGAAAAAGAAAAACTTTTATGAGCTCTTTTGCTCTTGTTTGCATAAATAAGCTTAAACAACACCTAGGTTTTCAGCCAATATTATAACTAACCATGCCGACAATAACTCTTAAAGATTATAATGACTCATATCAATGACATGATCAACTAGCGAGCAATAATAAGATATCTCAAACGGCAACACATTGTCAAAACAACCATGATATAATATGACAATATTGGTATCTCGCTAGCCCTTTCTGAGACCACAAAACATAAATGCAGAGCACCTCCAAAGTTCAAGCAGCGACTAAACATTGTAATTCATGGTAGAAAAGATCCAGTCATGATGCACCCAACATTAGCTACACACAATGCATAAGTCATGACAGCTGTGCTCTAAGGTTCTAGCGCTTGTGTTTAGAAGGTGATGACACAACTTAAAAGTAAATAGGTAGTCCCTTTGCAGAGGGAAGCAGTGATTTACAAAGGTGCCAGAGCTCAATTTTTAAAACAGACGTAAATGATATTTTGAGACATGCACCCTTCTCATTTACTTTACGACCATCAGTTATCAACATCTTCCATGCTAAGCACGCTAGTGGCGGTTCCCAAGCGATAAAAGTAAAGGTTTTGACTCCATTGGGTGTTTTTGTTTGATTATTTGAGAGATTAACTCTTTTTTAGTTTGAAGTTTGGTACTGGGCATCCCTATTACCGCCCTTTTCCCGTGCGATGACGAGTGAATAAACACTTGACCTGAGAATAACCCGCTTAGCATGGAAGATACCGACCACCTCCTGTTGTTCCATGAACGATCCAGGCACACAAAACGGATATTTATTTAGAAGTTTTTAGAGGTGGCACATGCAAATTTACTTAGGACGGCAGGGTAATACCGCATATAGGTAGGTATGGTGGAGTCATCTGGAATAACTTTGGGTTCAAGGTTTTTGATGTACAAGCATGAGTAGGATATGAACACCATGAACATAAATATCATAGAGGCTATGTTGGTTTTGATTCAACAACATGCATGAACATGTGCCAAGTCAAGCCACTCAAACATTCAGAGGAGGATACGATATCACCATACTACATCACAATCATTTTAACACAATGTTGATATCCAAGATAAATCATTATCCACTCCTATCTACTGCTACCTCTTGAGCATGTGTTGGTTTTCCCTTGAAGAGAAAAGGTTGATGCAGCAAAGTAGCGTAAGTATTTCCCTCAGCTTTTGAGAACCAAGGTATCAATACAGTTGGAGACTACACGCAAATCGCCTAGTACCTGCACAAACAATAAAGAACCTTGCACCCAACGCGATAAAGGGGTTATCAATCCCTTCACAGCCACTTGCAAAACTGAGTTCTGATGAAGATAATAAGATAAATATTTTTGGTATTTTTTTTGTGTAGATTGGAAAATAAAGATTGCAAAATAAACGGAGAAAGAAATAGCTAGTTGACGGGAAACTAATATGATTAAAATAGACCCGGGGGCCATAGGTTTCACTAGTGGCTTGTCTCAAGATAGCATATATTACGGTGGGTGACCAAATTACTACCGAGCAATTGATAGAAAAGTGCATAGTTATGATGATATCTAAGGCAATGGTCATGAATATAGGCATCACGTCCGTGTCAAGTAGACCGAAACGATTCTGCATCTACTACTATTACACCACACATCGACCGATATCCAGCATGCATCTAGAGTATTAAGTTCATAAGAACGGAGTAATGCTTTAAGCAAGATGACATGATGTAGAGGGATAAACTCAAGCAATATGATATAAACCCCATCTTTTTATCCTTGATGGCAACAATACAATACGTGCCTTGCTGCCCCTGCTATCACTGGGAAAGGACATCGCAAGATTGAACCCAAAGCTAAGCACTTCTCCCGTTCCAAGAAAGATCAATCTAGTAGGCCAAACTAAACCGATAATTCGAAGAGACTTACAAAGATATAAAATCATGCATATAAGAATTTAGAGAAGAACCAAATAATATTCATAGATAATCAAGTTCATAAACCCATAATTCATCCGATCTCAGCAAACACACCGCAAAAGAGTATTACATCGAATAGATCTCCAAGAACATCGAGGAGAACTTTGTATTGAGATCCAAAGAGAGAGATAAGAAGCCATCTAGCTAATAACTATGGACCCGAAGGTCTGTCGTAAACTACTCACACATCATCGAAGAGGCCATGGTGTTGATCTAGAAGCCCTCCATGATCGAATCCCCCTCTGGCAGATCGCCGGAAAAGGCCCCAAGATGGGATCTCACGGGTACAAAAGGTTGCGGCGGTGGAAAAGTGGTTTCCTGGCTCCCTTGGATGTTTTCATAGTATGGGAGTATAGGTAGGCAAAAGAAGTAGGTTGGTGGAGCTACGAGGGGCCCACGAGGGTGGGGGGCACGCCCTCCTGCCTCGCGGATGCCTCGTTGCTTCCTTGACTTCCACTCCAAGTCTCCTGGATTGTGTTTGTACTAAAAAAGATCCTCGCGAAGGTTTCGTTCCGTTTGGATTCCGTTTGATTTTCCTTTTCTGCGAAACACTGAAATAGGCAAAAAAAACATAGCAATTTGCACTGGGCCTTCGATTAATAGGTTAGTCCCCAAAAATAATATATAAGAGCATAATAAAGCCCATTAAACATCCAAAACCGATAATATAATAGCATGGAACAATAAAAAATATAGATACGTTGGAGACGTATCAGCTACTTATGCATGACATGAGAAACTATAATATCCAATTGTCATTGCAAACATGTTTAATCATAATGGGCTGAATCATGGATACTAGGTTAAACATATTTACACAAACATAACAAGTCAAGTTCATACCAGTTTCTCTCTGCCACGGCCAGTTCATCAAATATCGTCATTATTGCCTTTCACTTGCATGTCCGAACGATATGAAAATAATAATAGTGCAAGAGCGTCGTGGACTAAGCTGGAATCTGCAAACATTTTATTCAACAGGAGAAGACAAGGTAAAAATGGGCTCTTTATTAGTTCAACAATTATTCATATGAGAGCCACTCAATATTTTCATCATGGCCTTCTCCTCGGTACAACTCGAATAAAAAGAAAAGAAATCCAGAGAAACACACTGAAATATTTTTGAAGTTTTTGGTTTTCTTGATCAAGCAAATAAAAGGGAAAAGCAAAAACGAGAAAAACTATTTACACGGGAAAACTCCCAACAAGCAAAAGAAGAACAAGGAAATCTTTTTGGGTTTTCTTTTTAATATGAGTACTAAGCATGCATAGAAAGTAAACTAGCTACAACTAATTTTTTTGGTTTTTCTAAATTTTTCAAACACACAAGAAGAAAATAAGAAAAATAAATCTAAGCATGGATGATACAATAAAAAGTGTGAACACCGACAACTGAATTAAGTGAACATGAATGTAATGTCGGTGAGAACACGTACTCCCCGAAGCTTAGACTTTTGGCCTAACTTGGTAGTCGATCAGTAGCCTGGATAGTAGTCAGCGTGGTAGCTCACGGAGGCTCTCGGTGCGGACGCATCGGCCTGTCGTGCTACCTCCACTGCTGTGTTGTGAGCCCGGGCCTCGCTATCAAGAACAAAATATCTTCCCTTGTTGTGATAGTCAAAAAGAGCAGGCGCGGGAAAATATGTGTGCACAACAGATGTTTGGTTAAATAATAGCTTGTAAGTGAAGTTATCAATCTTTCCCCTAAGGATCTTATGGTATTTTAAGGTGTAAAAATCTAAATACTGTGTGGGTAGGATAGGGTCAAAGGGCAAAGGTGAAACACCCAGCCCTCGTGCTAAACGCGTGGCATAGATTCCACCATAGAACCAGCCACTGTTAGCTTTATGCTGAAGTCTGCGGGCAACAATTGCTCCAAGGTTATAATTCCTTTCACCGGTGAGAGCGGTGTGTATGAGGCTCAAGTCTGAAGCACAAAGCATACTACATTCTTGCTTGCCTACTATGCATTTCCCGTTAAATAATGCAAAGTTCTGAATTGCGGGAAAATAAATGCCCTTTATTCTACCTTGTGTCACTCCCCTCCTTTCACCGTACCAAAGACTAGTCAAGAATGTTTCGAACTCGGCCTTTGGTGGTTCGTCAAGCGAACCCCAAGACGAGAGCTTGTAGTGATAAGGAAAATTCTCTAGTGAGATGGTAAATGGACTATCATAAAGCATAAACGACACCCTAGACTCACGGGGAAACAATTTAAATCCTTTGACAAATGATTCAGTGAGAAGTTGGCGTTGCTCGCACTTTTCTGAAAGGTAGGGACCGAGACCGGCATTGTGAACATATTGCTCAAATTCCTCCTTAATGCCCACACGCACCATATACTCATTGCAAGGCCATAAGCAGGTTTTGGTGGTGGCATCTCGTGTGGAACTTTCACTTGGTTCAACATAAGACCGACGGGCAGAACTGTCACTAGAAGATGCCCCCGAGGATCGCCTCCTCGAAGAACTCCTTCCAAATAGGTTCATAATGTCCACGTACAATTACTAAAAAAATTTGGGGTGACGAAAATTTGTCAACAAAACTTTATAAAATTGATAGCAACTACTCATAGGGATACATAGAGGCCAAAGCAAGCATTCAAACTGCTTACAACTCTAAGAATTTAACACGATAGCACATCTACAGCAGCACCAAGAGTAGCTAATTATTCAAAATATAAACCACAAAAACAAAAACTAATTGGACAAACGGTGAAGTCACATACCAAGCAACAATCCCCCGAAACAGTTTCAGAAATGGAGCTTCGAGCAAAGAGATCGAAATATGCGGGTTTCAGAGCAAGAACAGGGGAGAGAGAGAAATGGAGATTTTTTTCTGGAGGTAAGTGATGAAGTGGGCTGAAGGGATAAGTGAGGGGGCCCACATGGGAACCACAACCCACCAAGGCGCGCCTGGGAGTCCTGGCACGCCCAGGTGGGTTGTGCCCACTAGGTGCACCTCCCTCTAATATTATTTGTACTAGAAATTCAGAAATATTTAGAAAAAATCGTATTAAATTTTCAGGGCATTCTAAGAACTTTTATTTTTGGGTCATTTTTTCATTGCACAGGAAATTCAGAAAACAGACAAAACATGACACTTTATTTTATTTAACTAATAAAAACAGAAAACAAAAGGTAGGGACAAAAGGTAGTGCTTACTAAATTCATCAATTTCATAGCGCTAAAAAATGATCCATTAATAAGGTTGATCAAGTCTTATTAACAACCACTTTCGATTAGCATGAAACCGAAGAACTTTCATAAATCACTAAGTTACCTCAATGGGGATATGCATTTCCCCAACAATAAGCATTTCATATTTCTTTTTGACAGTAGGTAGAGGTTTTTGAGAACTTGCAATAGTGATTGTGGGAGATTTTTCAATAACATTAATACCATTCACTTGGAATTGTTTCTTCAGAAAGTGCACCGTATGCTCATTACCATTGATATGAAAAGTGACCTTGCTTTTAATGCAATCAATAACAACCCCTGCAGTATTCAAGAAGGGTCTATCAAGGATAATCGACATGTTGTCATCCTCGGGCATCTCAAGTATAACAAAGTCAGTCAAAATAGTAACATTAGCAACAACAACGGGCACATCCACACAGATACCGATAGGTATGGCAGTTGATTTGTTAGCCATTTGCAAAGATATTTCAGTAGGTGTGAGTTTATTCAAATCAAGTCTTTTATATAAAGAGAAAGGCATAACACTAACACCAGCTCCTAAATCACACAAAGCAGTTTTCACATAATTCTTTTTGATTGAGCAGGGTATAGTTTGTATTCCCGGATCTCCAAGTTTTTTAGGTATTCCATCCTTAAAAGTATAATTAGCAAGCGTAGTGGAGATTTCAGCTTCCGGTATTTTTCTCTTATTTGTGATGATGTCTTTCATATACTTTGCGTAAGGAGGCATTTTTAGGATATCAGTCAAGCGAGTACGCAAAAAGACTGGCCTCAGCATTTTAGCAAAGCGTTCAAATTCTTCATCATCTTTCTTTTTAGTTGACTTGGGTGGGAAAGGCATAGGTTTCTTAACCCACAGTTCTCTTTCTTTACCGTGTTTTCTAGCAATGAAGTCTCTTTTATCATACCTCTTATTCTTAGGTTGTGGGTTATCAAGATCAACAGGTGGTTCTATCTCAACATCATTGTCTGGTTCTTTTTCATTATTTGTTTGAGAATCTTCATGAACCTCATCATTATCTTTTTCATTATCACTAGGTGAGTGTTCATTACCAGACTGATTTTCAGCATCAGAGATGGAAGTTTCATTATCATTATCACGAGGTTTTCCTATTTCAGGTTCACTAGAAGTATGCATAGTCCTATGATTTTTCTTTTTCTTTTTCTTTCTAGAAGGACTAGGTGCATCAGTGTTAACTCTTTGTGGATCTTGTTCAGTTCTTTTTGGGTGTCCCTCAGGATAAAGTGGTTCCTGAGTCATTTTACCTCCTCTAGTTGCAACTCTAACAGCAAAGTCATGTATGTTATTATTCATTTCATCAAGTAATTCTCTTTGAGATTTAGCAACTTGTTCTAACTGAGTTTGAACTATAGAAGCATGTTTTCCAACACCTCTAACATCATTTGAGATTCTAAATAACAAGTCACTCAAGCGAGCAATCATATCATAATTACATTTCAATTGTTTCATAACATTTGCATTGAAGTGATCTTGTTTTCTAATATAATTTTCAAACTAATAAAGGCATTGGCTAGGGTGCATATTGTGAGGATTGTAATTATCATTGAACTTCGTTAAAGAATTTACCTCTACCACCTTAGGCAGTGGTGGTGTATTAAGCCCATGTATTTCTTCAATATGAGGTAAATTTTTAACATCCTCAGCTTTAATACCTTTTTCCTTCATAGATTTCTTTGCCACTTGCATATCTTCAGGACTGAGGTATAATATACGCCTCTTCTTCGGAGTGGGTTTAGGTGGTGGTTTAGGAATAACCCAATCATCATAATTTTTCAATATGTTATTCAATAATTCTTTAGCTTGCCCAACAGTTTGTTCCCTGAAAACATAACCAGCACAACTATCTAGGAAGTCCCTAGAAGCATCGGTTAGTCCATTATAGAAGATATCAAGTATTTCATTTTTCTTGAGAGGATGATCAGGCAAAGCATTCAGTAATTGGCAAAGCCTCCCCCAAGCTTGTGGGAGACTCTCTTCTTTAGTTTGCACAAATTTAAATGTTCCTGTAAGGCAGCTTGTTTCTTATGAGCAGGAACCTATTTTTCAGAGAAGTAATAAATCATATCCTAGGGACTACGCACCCAACCAGGAGCAAGAGTATTGTACCACACTTTAGCATCACCTTTAATGAGAAAGTAGATAATTTTAGAATAAAGTAATAACGAGAGTTCTCATCATGAGTAAAAAGGGTGGCTATGTCATTCAGCATAGTAAGATGTGCCACAACAGTTTCAGTTTCATAACCATGGAGAGAATCAGATTCAAACAAAGTAATTAAATCTGGGTCGACAGAGAATTCATAATCCTTATTATCACTAAATATAGGTGAAGTAGCGAACTTAGGATCACACTTCATTCTAGCATTCAGAGATTTTTCTTTATACTTGCTTAATAATTTCTCTAGATCATCTCTATCTCTGCAAGCAAGAATATCCCTAGTTGTTTATTCACTCATAACATAACCTTCCGATACCTTAGGCAATTCATATCTAGGAGGGCTAGTTCTAGCAGGTGTTTCAGGAGATTAAGTTTCAAGCTCATCATCAGATTCAACAACATTATGTTGTATTACTCTAGCAATTTTTTCATCAAGAAATTCACCAAGTGGCACATCATCATTATCAAGCTAGGTACTAGCATCATCATAAGCATCATTCATAGTAGAAGTAGCATCATCAATAACTTGCGACATATTATAATTGATAGCATGTGGTGGTGTTCCAAGTTTACTCATAACAGAAGGTGAATTTAAAGCAGAACTGGATGGCAGTTCCTTACCTCCCCACGTCCTTGAGGGAAATATCTTAGTCTTAGGATCCTTCAGATTGTTCATAGTGATAATATGATAATAATCCCAAGTGACTCAACAAATATAGCTATGCTCCCCAGCAACGGCGCTAGAAAAAGGTCTTGATAACCCACAAGTATAGGGGATCGCAATAGTTTTCGAGGGTAGAGTATTCAACCCAAATTTATAGATTCGACACAAGGGGAGCCAAAGAATATTTGAAGGTATTAGCAACTGAGTTGTCAATTCAACCACACCTGGAGATTAATTATCTGCAGCAAGTATTCAGTAGCAAAGTAATATAATAGTTTTGATAGTAGTGGCAGCAGCAACAGTAATGGTAATAGTGATAGCAGTAATTTTGTAGCAAGTGTAACAGTGATGATGGCTGTAGTAACTTAGCAGAAACAATATAGGATAAATTCGTAGGCACTGGATCGGTGACTTGTTGGATGATATTCATCATTAGACAGTTAAAACCTAGGGCAATATGGCACTAGCTCCAGTTCGTCAATAAAATGTAGGCATGTATTCCGTATATAGTCATACGTGCTTATGGAAAGAACTTGCATGGCATCTTTTGTCCTACCCTCCCGTGGCAGCGGGGTCCATATTGGAAACTAAGGGATATTAAGGCCTCCTTTTAATATAGAACCAAAACAAAGCATTAACACATAGTGAATACATGAACTCCTCAAACTACGGTAATCACCGAAAGAAGTCCCGGTTATTGTCACTCCGGGGTTACCGGATCATAACACGTAGTAGATGACTATAACTTGCAAGATCGGATCTAGAACATGGATATAATGATGATAACATAAATGATTCAGATCTGAGTTCATGGCACACGGGCCCAAAGTGACAATCATTAAGCATAGCAAAGTCATAGCAACATCAATCTTTGAACATAGTGGATACTAGATATCAAGCCCTAACAAAACTAACTCGATTACATGATGAATCTCATCCAACTCATCACTGACCAGGGAGCATATGAAGGAATTACTCACTCCCGGTGGGGAGCATCATGGAATTGGCGATGGAGAAGTGTTGGTGATGACGAAGAACGAAGATCCCCCTCTCCGGAGCCCCAAACGGACTCCAGATCTGCCCTTCCGAGGAAGAGCGGGGCTTGGCGGCGGCTCCGTCTCATGGATCCCGATAATTCTTTCTCCCCAATTTTTTCTGGAATAATGTGATTTTATAGTGTCGGAATCTGGGTCTACGGGGCCACCAGGTGGTGACAACCCACCTGGGCGCGCCAGGAGAGGGGGGGCACGCCCTGGTGGGTTGTACCCACCTAGGGGCCCCTCTCCGGTAGGTCTTGCCTCCAGAAATTCTTGTATGTTATATAAAAATTCGTCACAAAGTTTCGTTCCATTCTGAGAACTTTTATTTCTGCACAAAAACAACACCATGGCAGTTCTGCTGAAAATAGCGTCAGTCCGGGGTTAGTTTCAGTCAAATCATGCAAATTAGAGTCCAAAACAAGAGGAAAAGCATTAGGAAAAGTAGATATGTTGGAGACGTATCAGTCACCGCCGAGGGAGTGACGCCGTGGAGGAAGTGGCCGGCGACGCCGTCGTGGATGGAGCCGCGCCATGTTGGCTCAGGACCGAGCACCGGCAGCACCATGAGATCGAATCAAGAAGAAAATGCGGCGATTAGTGTAGAACCTCTTTGGTGGCGCCGATTAGGCCTCCGCTTCATCTGAGGAAACATTGATGATGCTACCCTTCTGGTGGTGTAGGTGAAAACGGCGGTGTGGGAATGGAGGTGACGCGAAAGATGAGGGGAATGTTGCGGCAGGTCCTTGGAGGTGGAGGACGGGGTGGGTGAACCGGCGGGACGTCGAGATCGACAACGGATCCTCATCCGGTGCGGTGGATGACGGACGTCGAGGTTTTGGTGTGGACGACCTCGTCGGGGAAGAGGCTCCGTCTGGGCGGCGGATGGAGGAGGTTGTGGGGCTTCACAGGTTTTCGCGGCCTCGATGTATGAATGGGTGGGCGGATGGGATGGGAGGGGGAACCATGGCTTAGGGACGCGGTTGTCCGAAATGTGGGGTAAGTTACGAAAGTACCCCCACCGATTTGAGCTAGGCGGTTCTTTTGGTTCAGGGGTATCAAGGGCATTTCACGTATCGGGATTTAGCAGGAGGTGGGAGTTTCCACGCGCATTGTAATTTTGGGATAGCAAGGCGCGGGTTGAGATGGAGGGAGTTTTTGGAGCACAACGAGACAAAGATATATCTTAAATATTTCGGGGTAACAAGGCGCGGGTTGAAGAGGCGGGAGTTTCGCAGCATGATAGACAAAGATGCTAGCTTGAAATTTTGGCATAACATGGCGCGGCTTGAAATTTCGGGAGAACAAGCTTAATGTGTACAAAAAAAGACAATTCACACCTCATGACTAGAGAGAGCCATGTCCCGTTTTACTATATTACTAGAAATGCATTCAAATACAACAACAACAACAAAACTAAAAAAATCAGGACAACAAACATAAATTGTACAGTGCCAAATCAATTTTCACTTCCCTCAACAATAAAAAAACAATTTGTGTTGTCTAGCATATGGACTAAATTTGAGTACATTTTTCCTGTTTGAATGGGATTGTACTCGGATTAGTTATACAACCATCTAAATATTATCTTCACAACACATGACATGAATATAGGAGTAGTAAATTCCTATATAAATACGAACTACATGTACATACGATCTCAAATTCAAATACATGTATCCATTTTATTTTGAATTCAAATCATAGTACATTTATGCTCTCTCTAGACGTTCGGAATCTAAACCATGTATGATACTATGTACAATGTGTTTAACACACACGACACACACACAAACACCATTTAGACTAGTAAGGTACACGTGCATTGCACGCATGAGATTTGGCAACCAAATTATGAATAAATACCACATTATAGCATGTAAGCTTTGAGTCGTATATGCATGATGTAGATGTTCGTTTAATTCTTATAGTTCATTTCATTCAAAATCAGCTAGTTTTTATAAGAAATCTAATCTATTTTAAGATTCATGGAATTATGCATTGTAAAGCATAAAGTAAAAACAAATAATCGCAAATCATGTAGAACAACATTTGGGCAATTATGTTATGGAAGATTCTAGAACAAAGAAGAAGTGCTTGAGTTTTGAGGTTTGTGCATTATGCATAAGTTCAACAATGGAGTCCTCTAGATTGTACATGTGGCAAAATCTGGTAGAATGTAGATGATATCCAACGATCAGTAGTGCTCAAATTTGCCATCTCTGCACCATCGGATTGGCTTCATCCAACGACCATCTTTCAAAGTTAAAGTTATCCGCACACTATATAAAAATTATAATATATAATATATAGGGGTATAGATATAGATATGTGATGCGAAAGCCACCCATCATCTCCAATTAGAATAGTGTGTCCATGCACGGATGCAATGTGGCCAAACGATGTCTGCCATTGGTATCTCAAATTCAAATCAGTCTGGCCTTGTTCAATGTGTATACAGTATAGCATGCTCGTTTCCAAACCACACCACGCATATCTCATTTATATTCATGCATGCATGGGTTTCAAACATCATGATCTCTTATTCAAATATTTGAATTCAACTTTACATTGATTATGACCTCACCTAGTCTTTTACACCCACAGAGTAGTCTTCTCTTTATAATTGTACCACTAACTTCAATTCTCTCGTGCATGCATGCACACACACTATCACTCGACATTATCCATCGCACACATGCAATCTTTTTTCTTCACGTCGGTCTCCCATGCATGCACACACACTGATACGTCTCCAACGTATCTATAATTTTTGATTGTTCCATGCTATTATATTACCCATTTTGGATGTTTATGGGCTTTATTTTACACATTTATATCACTTTTGGGACTAACCTACTAACCAGAGGCCCAGCTCATATTGCTGTTTTTTTGCCTATTTCAGTATTTCGAAGAAAAGGAATATCAAACGGAGTCCAAACGGAATGAAACCTTCGGGAGCGTGATTTTTGGAATAAATCTGATCCGGAGAGCTTGGAGTGCAAGTCAAGAAGCTCCCGAGGGCCCCACGAGATAGGAGGGCGCCCCCCCTATAGGGTGCACCCCCCTGTCTCGTGGGCCCCTCGGGCAGCCACCGACGTACTTCTTCCTTCTATATATACCTACGTACCCCGAAAACATCCAAGAGCACCACAAAACACAATTTCCACCGACGTAACCTTCTGTATCCGCGAGATCTCATCTTGGAGCCTTCGCCGGCACTCTACCGGAGGGGGAATCAACTACGGAGGGCTTCTACATCAACATCCTTGCCCCTCCGATGAGTTGTAAATAGTTTACCACAGACCTACGGGTCCATAGTTATTAGCTAGATGGCTTCTTCTCTCTTTTTGGATCTCAATACAATGTTCTCCCCCTCTCTTGTGGAGATCTATTCGATGTAAACTCTTTTTGCGGTGTGTTTGTCGAGATCCGATGAATTGTGGGTTTATGATCAAGTTTATCTATGAATAATATTTGAATCTTCTCTGAATTCTTTTATGTATGATTGAGTTATCTTTGCAAGTCTCTTCGAATTATCAGTTTGGTTTGGCCTACTAGATTGGTCTTTCTTTCCATGGGAGAAGTGCTTAGCTTGGGGTTCAATCTTGCGGTCTTCTTACCCAGTGACAAAAAGGGTTGCAAGACACGTATTGTATTGTTTCCATCGAGGATAACAAGATGGGGTTTATATCATATTGCATGTGTTTATCCCTCTACATCATGTCATCTTGCTTAATGTGTTACTTTGTTCTTATGAACTTAATACTCTAGATGCAGGCAGGAGTCGGTCGATGTGTGGAGTAATAGTAGATGCAGGCAGGAGTCGGTCTACTTTTTATGGATGTGATGCCTATATACATGATCATGCCTAGATAATCTCATAACTATGCGCTTTTCTATCAATTTCTCGACAGTAATTTGTTCACCCACCGTAATACTTATGCTATCTTGAGAGAAGCCTCTAGTGAAACCTATGGCCCCCGGGTCTATCTCTTATCATATTTTCTTTAAATCTACTTTATTTGCATCTTTACTTTTTGCATCTATCTTATAAAATACCAAAAATATCTTTATCTTATCATACTATCTTTATTAGATCTCACTTTCGCAAGTGGCCGTGAAGGGATTGACAACCCCTTTATTGTGTTGGTTGCGAGTTCTCGGTTTGTTTGTGTAGGTGCGTGGGACTTTTGAGAAGCCTCCTACTGGATTGATACCTTGGTTCTCAAAACTGAGGGAAATACTTACGCTACACTATGCTGCATCACCCTCTCCTCTTCGAGGGAAACCAACGCAAGCTCAAGACGTAGCAAGAAGGATTTCTTGCACCGTTGCCGGGGAGGTCTTCGCTCAAGTCAAGACATACCAAGTACCCATCACAAACTCATCTCCCTCGCATTTACATTATTTGCCATTTGCCTCTCGTTTTCCTCTCCCCCACTTCACCCTTGCCATTTTATTCGCCCTCTCTTTCCCAATCTCCTCCTCTCTTTTTCGCTTGCTGTTTTTCTGTTTGCTTGTGTGTTTGATTACTTGTTGCCATGGCACAAGATAATACCAAGTTGTGTGATTTCTCGAATACCAATAATAATGATTTCCTTAGTACTCCGATTGCTCCTCTTAATGATGTTGAGTCTTGTGAAATCAATACCGCTTTGCTGGATCTTGTTATGAAAGATCAATTTGCCGGCCTTCCTAGTGAAGATGCCGCTACTCATCTAAACAATTTTGTTGATTTGTGTGACATGCAAAAGAAGAAGGATACGGATAACAATATTGTCAAATTGAAGTTATTTCCGTTTTCACTTAGAGATCGTGCTAAAGTTTGGTTTTCATCTTTGCCTAAAAATAGTATTGATTCTTGGAACAAATGCAAAGATGCTTTTATCTCTAAGTATTTTCCTCCCGCCAAGATCATCACTCTTAGGAACGATATTATGAATTTTAAACAACTTGATCTTGAGCATGTTGCCCAATCTTGGGAAAGAATGAAATTGATGCTTCGCAATTGCCCTACTCATGGTTTGAATTTATGGAGGATCATACAAAAAATTTATGCCGGTTTGAACTTTGCTTCTAGAAATCTCTTAGATTCGGCCGCGGGAGGCACCTTTATGGAAATCACGTTAGGAGATGCTACAAAATTGCTTGATAATATTATGGCTAATTATTCTCAATGGCACACCGAAAGATCTTCTAGTAAAAAAGTGCATGCTATAGAAGAAATCAATGTTTTGAGTGGAAAGATGGATGAACTTATGAAGATGTTTGCTACTAAAAATACTCCTCTTCATCCCAATGATATGCCTTTGTCTTCCTTGATTGAGAATAATAATGAATCTATGAATGTGAATTTTGTTGGTAGGAATAGTTTTGGAAATAACGCTTATAGAGGAAATTTTAATGCTAGACCGTTCCCTAGTAATCCCTCTAATAATTAAGCAAATTCCTACAATAATTCTTATGATAATTTTAATAAGATGCCCTCTGATTTTGAGAATAGTGTGAAAGAATTTATGATTTCTCAAAAGAATTTTAATGCCTTGCTTGAAGAAAAATTGCTCAAAGTTGATGATTTGGCTAGGAACGTTGATAGACTTTCGCTTGATGTTAATTCTCTTAAACTTGGATCTTCTTCTCCTAAGCATGATATCAATGAGTCTCTCAAAGTAATGAGAATTTCCATTGACGAGTGCAAGGAAAGAACCGCTAGATTGCGTGCTAAAAAAGAAAGCTTTATAAAAGTGTGTTCTTCTAGTTTCCATGAAAATAATGATGAGGATCTTAAAGTTATTGATGTGTCTCCAATTAGGTCTATGTTTTGCAATATGAATTTTGATGATTATGGGAGTGATGATGAATCAACTTTTCCTAGAAGGCATCCCAAAAATTTGGAATCTTTAGATCTTGATGTTAAATTTGGTAAAAGTGAGATTGGAGAATCCTCAACTTCTAATAATATTGAACCTACTATCTCGGATTTCAAGGAATTTGATTATGATAATTGTTCTTTAAAAGGGTGTATTTCCTTGTTGCAATCCGTTGTTAGTTCTCCTCATGCTTATAGTCAAAATAAAGCTTTTACCAAACATATTGTTGATGCCTTGATGCAATCTTATGATGAAAAACTTAATTTGGATGTTTCTATACCTAGAAAACTTAATGATGAGTTGGAACCTACTATAAAGATTAGAATTAAAGATTATGAGTGTTTTTCTTTGTGTGATTTGGGTGCTAGTGTTTCCACGATTCCGAAAACTTTATGTGATATTCTAGGTTTCCATGATCTTGATGATTGCTCTTTAAATTTGCACCTTGCGGATTCCACCATTAAAAAGCCCATGGGAAGGATCAATGATGTTCTTATTGTTGCAAATAGAAATTTGGTGCCCGTAGATTTTATCGTTCTTGATATAGATTGCAATCTTTCTTGCCCTATTATTCTTGGTAGACCTTTCCTTAGAACGATTGGTGCGATTATTGATATGAAGGAAGGGAACATTAGATTCCAATTTCCTTTAAAGAAATGCATGGAGCACTTTCCAAGAAAGAAAGTCAAATTACCTTATGAATCTATCATGCGTGCTACTTATGAATTTAGTGCCAAAGATGGCACTCGTTAGATCTATCTTCGTTTTTATGCCTAGCTAGGGGCGTTAAACAATAGCGCTAGTTGGGAGGCAACCCAATTTTCTTTATGTTTTTTTGTTTTTGCTCCTGTTTAGTAATAAATCTTGCATCTACCTTCTGTTTAGATGTGTTTTTATCTTTTAATTAGTGTTTGTGCCAAGTAGAACCTATAAGATAACCTACAATGGTAGTTGATTTGATTCTGCTGAAAAACAGAAACTTTGCACGTATGAATATAATTTTGTTAAATCACAGGAACGTGCTTTTGCGTTAATTCTTTTTGCTGCTGTTCAATAGACAAATTGTCCAGGACTTCCTATTTTGGTAGGATTTTTAGAGTTCCAGCAGTTTGCGTTAGTTACAGATTGCTACAGACTGTTCTGTTTTTGATAGATTCTGTTTTTCGTGTGTTGTTTGCTTATTTCAATGCATCTATGGCTAGTAATTCAGTATATGAACCATAAAGAAGTTGGAATACAGTAGGTTTAACACCAATATAAATAAAGAATGAGTTCATTGCAGTACCTTATGTGGTGGTTTTGTTTTCTTTCACTAATGGAGCTTATAAGATTTCCTGTTTAGTTTTGTGTTGTGAAGTTTTCAAGTTTTGGGTAAAGCCTTTATGGACTATGGAATAAAGGGTGGCAAGAGCCTAAGCTTGGGGATGCCCATGGCACCCCAAGATATTCAATAATAGCCAAAAGCCTAAGCTTGGGGATGCCCCGGGAAGGCATCCCCTCTTTCGTCTTCGTTCATTGGTAACTCTACTTGGAGCTATATTTTTATTCGCCACATCATATGTGTTTTGCTTGGAGCGTCGTGTATTATATTAGTCTTTGATTTTTAGTTTACCACAATCATCCTTTCTGTACACACCTTTTGGAGAAGCCTATTTGATTAGAATTTGCTAGAATACTCTATGTGCTTCACTTATATCTTTTGAGCTTGATAGTTTTTGCTCTAGTGCTTCACTTATATCTTTTAGAGCACGGTGGTGTCTTAATTTTGAAGAAACTACTAGTCTCTCATGCTTCACTTATATTATTTTGAGATTCTTTTAGAACAGCATCATATTTGCTATTATCATAAAGTTGGTCCTAGAATGATGAAGCATCCAAGTTGGGTATAATAAAAACTATCATAGAAAAGTGAGTTGGATGCTATGATCAATTTGATACTTGATAATTGTTTTGAGATATGGAGGTCGTGATATTAAAGTCATGCTATTTGGGTGATTATGAATTCAAAGAGTGCTTGTGTTGAAGTGAGCAAATCCCGTAGCATGCACGTATGGTTAAAGTTATGTAACAAATTTGAAACATGAAGTGTACTTGGCTTGTGCATCCTTATGAGTGGCGGTCGGGGATGAGCGATGGTCTTTTCCTACCAATCTATCCCCCTAGGAGCATGCGTGTAGTACTTGATTTTTGATGACTTCTAAATTTTTGCAATAATTATATGAGTTCTTTTGACTAATGTTGAGTCCATGGATTATACACACTTCTATCTTTCCGCCTTTGCTAGCCTCTTCGGTACCGTGCATTGCCCTTTCTCACCTTGAGAGTTGGTGCAAACTTCGCCGGTGCATCCAAACCCCGTGATACGATATGCTCTATCACACATAAACCTCCTTATATCTTCCTCAAAACAGCCACCATACCTACCTATTATGGCATTTCCATAGCCATTCCGAGATATATTGCCATGCAACTTTCCACCGTTCCATTCATCATTTTCATGACATACTTTACTTTTGTCATATTGCCATTGCATGATCATGTAGTTGACATCGTATTTGTGGCAAAGCCACCAAGCATTATTTTTCATACATGTCACTCTTGATTCATTGCACCATCCCGGTACACTGCCGGAGGCATTCATATAGAGGCATATCTTGTTCTAGTTTTGAGTTGTAATTTTTATGTTGTAATCAATAGAAGTGTGATGATCATCATTATTAGAGCATTGCTCAAAAAGAAAAAGGGAAAAAAGAAGAAAGGCCAAAAAGAAAAAAAATAAAGGCCCAAAAGAAAAAAAGGGAAAAAAGGGAAAAAAAGAATAAATAAATAAAAAGGGCAATGTTACTATCTCTTTTTCCACACTTGTGCTTCAAAGTAGCACCTTGTTCTTCATGTAGAGAGTCTCATATATTGCGCTTCAAAGTAGCACCATGTTTTTCATATAGTGAGTCTCATAAGTTGTCTTTTTCATACTAGTGGGAATTTTTCATTATAGAACTTGCCTTGTATATTCCTACGATGGGCTTCCTCAAATGCCCTAGGTCTTCGTGAGCAAGCAAGTTGGATGCACACCCACTAGTTTTCTTTTGTTGAGCATTCATTTATCTCTAGTGCATCCGTTGCATGGCAATCCCTACTCCTCATGTTGACATCAATTGATGGGCATCTCCATAGCCCGTTGATTATCCTCGTCAATGTGAGACTTTCTCCTTTTTTGTCTTCTCCACACAATCCCCATCATCATATTCTATTCCACCCATAGTGTTATATCCATGGCTCACGCTCATGTATTGCGTGAAGGTTGAAAAAGTTTGAGATTATTTAAGTATGAAACAATTGCTTGGCTTGTCATCGGGGGTATAGAAGTTGGGAACATCTTTGTGTGACGAAAATGAAGCATAGCCTAACTATATGATTTTGTAGGGATGAACTTTCTTTTGCCATGATATTTTGAGAAGACATGATTACTTTGATTAGTATGCTTGAAGTGTTACTATTTCTTATGTCAATATGAACTTTTATTTTGTATTCATTTGGATCTGAACATTCATGCCACAATAAAGAAAAATACATTATGAATTATGCTAGGTAGCATTCCACATCAAAAATTCTCTTTTTATCATTTACCTACTCGAGGACAAGCAGGAATTAAGCTTGGGGATGCTTGATACGTCTCCAATGTATCTATAATTTTTGATTGTTCCATGCTATTATATTACCCCTTTTGGATGTTTATGGGCTTTATTTTACACATTTATATCCTTTTTGGGACTAACCTACTAACCGGAGGCCCAGCCCATATTGCTGTTTTTTGCCTATTTCAGTATTTCGAAGAAAAGGAATATCAAACGGAGTCCAAACGGAATGAAACCTTCGGGAGCGTGATTTTTGGAACAAATCTGATCCAGAGAGCTTGGAGTGCAAGTCAAGAAGCTCCCGAGGGCCCCACGAGATAGGAGGGCCCCCCCTCTAGGGCGCGCCCCCTGTCTTGTGGGCCCCTCGGGCGGCCACCGACGTACTTCTTCCTCCTATATATACCTACGTACCCTGTCGTGGAATTTTCACGTCAGATGCCCAAGTGAAAGGACTTGGTCTTGGAGCCATCGCAACTAGGAAACTTGAAGGGGTTAATCAGGACAAGAGACACGAGAGGTTTATACTAGTTCGGCCCCTTACGCTGAAGGTAAGGCCTACATCTAGTTGGGTTGATATTTCTTGATGTTTCGATGACCAGGGAGCAAGATACACTATGCCCGGAGCTCGATGAGTTGTTTCTTACCCTAAGCCACTATTGGGTCGTCCCCTTATATACACGGGTGGACGCCCTGCGGCCTACAAAGTCCCGACTGGCTCATAGACAGTGTCCGGCTCGATGACTAGTTAATTCTACCTTATGTTACAAGTCATGTCATCATGGCGGTTTACCACTATGGGCCTTAAGCCGCCTATGGGCCTTAGACCCTTTATTGAACAGCCATCTTTATGCTTGGTCTTGGGCTTCTTTCTGGTGAGTCTTCTTTGCATAACCCGGCCCCTCCTGGGTGGCTTACACAAATAGTTATATCCCCAACATTAGGGCCCAGATTGATTTGAACCGGTTCATGTCAATCTTAAAATACCTTAAGAAGTAAGCCTTCGGTCTTCTATCTGTACAAAAGGGTTTAACCTGTCATGATGTCATCTTCTGGATCCATGTTAACCCGTCGTGACGTCATCTCCAATTAAATCCTTATTTTATTCTGCTATATCTTCAATAGATCTTTGACTTTACTGATTGTCCCGAAACCCGAGGCGTCGGGGTCGCTGGATAATGATATTCAATCTCCTCATTTCTCGCACCGTCCCAGTCAGCCCTTCCCTATAAATAGGCTCGACCTAGGTCCTCTTCATTTTCTCCCTTAGTCGTCTTCCTCTTCTCCCTGCCTCCCTGTTACTCGAGCTCCGCCGCCGCCGCACCGTCGAGCTTCTCGTCTTCTCCAACTCAGGCCACTGCATCAACCTGACTTATCCAGAAAAATGCGACGGAACCCTGTAGCAGCTCTGCATTCGTGAGCCCCTTTCCTTTCCTGCGTTTAGATCTGTACTGCGGCCTCCCAAGTTCGTCGGTGTTCATCGCTGCCCGTTGCAAACCCTTGATATGTTTCCTTTCCCGTGCTCCTTTTTGATCTTTAGATAGCTAGAACTACTGCGTTAGCTGTTCCGCATCCATCTCAAATAGAAACAGATCTTATTTCCCTTGTTTAAAGGCCTCCTTCGAGTGTATGAACTTCTCTGTACTGATTTTAGATCTAGAAATTTTTCTTTTCAGAGCAATTGTTTGATCCAAAATAATAGCTGAAACTTGTGAAACTTGTTTTTTCCACACTTAACCAAAAAACTGCCTCTGTTGAATTTGTTTAACCATGGTAATCTATGTAGCCGGTTTATGACAACACCGATTGTCAGTCTTGCTTCCGGCGACTTTAAGAAAACTTAACTGCCCCTGATACCTGTAGCGGGTTAAATATCATTGTGTAGTTACCTATATGTCATTAGGCCCCTTCTTAAGCCGTCGTTTTGAACACTTTGACGATGTCCTCCTCCGGGTTATAAGTTGAACCGGAAATTTTTATTTTGTCATAGGTTTCAATTTGCCTAATGGCACCCAAGGCTTCCAAACCTCCGGTGACCTGTAACTGGGTCAAGCCCGTCGTTACAGAAAGCACTTTGTCTGATTTTATGAAATCCGGCCATCTGCCCAAGAAGTAGGTCATGTCTTATCGTGCTCCTAACCCGTCAGAGGAGAAACCTCAACCCAAGGAGGGGGAGGTGATCGTGTTTACTGATCACATGAACCGGGGATTTGCTCCACCCGGTTCAAAATTCTTCAGGGATGTTTTGCATTTCTTTGATCTCAGACCTCAAGACATTGGGCCCAATTCCATGTCAAATATTTGCAACTTCCAAGTCTTCTGCGAGGTGTACCTGGGAGAAGAGCCCAATCTACTTTTGTTCAGAGAGCTATTCTATTTAAACCGGCAGAATGAACGTGCCAACGGGCCCAGTTTAGAACTCTGCGGCATCTCAATTCAGCGGCGGAGAGACTGCCTCTTTCCTTATGACGAACTGCCCAGCCACCCGAAGGACTGGAACCATACGTGGTTTTATTGCCAGGACACTTCTCCGGCTGACGAGAACCCTCTGCCGGGCTTCCGCGCTCTGCGTCTTGAATCAAATCACCCGCTGTCGGATAAGCTAACCGCTGTTGAACATCTATCACTTGCCCCGACCATCAAGAAGATCAAAGCCCTCTTAGGCAATGGCTTGAGCAGTATTGATTTGGTGCGAGCCTGGATCTCCTGGCGGGTGATCCCGTTAAGCCGCCGCCCTGGCTTAATGTGCTCTTACACTGGCGAGAAGGATGACCCACTGCGCCACAGTTCTGATGACTTACCAGATGATATGATTGAAGTTATGACCCAGACCTTGTTGAAATAAGGCACGGTGACTAGTAATGCCTTTGGCTTACTTCCCTTCTGCAAGAAGAACCCGGCCCCAGCAGTGAGTCATCAACCTCAATGAATACTCTTTACTATATTACACCTTGCTTTTACACATAACCCCTTATCATTCTTCACAGGCCGATGACAACTTCTGGAAGGTCAAGTATGACCATGAGGCGGCCAAACAAGCCAGAGCGGCAAAAAGAGCCGAAAGGAAAGCCGCCAAGATCGGAACTTCGAAGAAGAGGAAGCCAAGCGCTTGAGATATGTTTAAACTTGACGATACTGATGATGACGAAGAAGAGGTAACTTCTAACTCCCTTGACTCTTTATCATCACCTTACTGACATTAAATCTTTCCAGGAAGACACATGGGAACAGCCAAGCCGTCAAGGAAGAGGTAACTTAATCTCCTCCGGCTCCGAGCCCCTGCCGTGTCAGAAAATTCGAAGAGTAACCCGGAAAGTAAGATTTTCACATCCTTTGGCTTACCAAGATCCTCAATTTCTTTTGAAGCAACAGCAATTTGAAAATCGGAGGCAGACCCGGACCAGCAAGGATATAGAGCTCTCCTCCGGCTTACCTGACGTAACCAGGAAGCATCGGACTGAGGTTATTTCTGATTTACGTTCTGTTTTACCTTTGGCGGGTTTAATTCGTCAACCTCTCAATTCATCTGACTCCAATTATCAGGATACCTCTCCTTCCTCCGGCGACTCTATGCAATCTAACATGCCGGCTTTCAAAACTGCCTCCGGGTAATGTAATTTTGTTTACATTATGCTTTACCTTACCCATGCTTTTGTACTCATCCTTCTGCCTTTGTCCACAGCGTGCAAGTGAAACCCAGTAAGAGGGCAAAAAAGAGTAAGCCGTCCCAAGACCCGGTCGCAACTGAACCGGAGCTTGGCACGACTGCTCCTCACAGTTCTACCCATCAGCTGCCGCCTGAACTAGCCTATGACATTCTAGCACCAACCTCTGATCCACCCGCCGAAGATATTCTCAACAGCTCTGATAACCCGGAACCTCCTAGCTTGGCCAAGATAATTGATCCGGAAGTTGAGATTCTGAAGACTCAGTTTGTTGAGCCGGGGCGGCCCACTGTCCTTGCCAAGTGCTCTGCTAAGGAGGAGCTTCTGGAACACCGAAAGGCCAAGCTAGACATTGCTGACTATACCCATTTAAGCATTGGAGAGATAGTCTCTGGCTATCTCAATCAAGTACATAGCAGCCGTGACCTGGAAATTCACATGGTGAAGCAAATACAGCACAAATCTGAGGTATGCTACTTTTCTTAATCGTACTTACTGTATCAGCCCCCAAGTCTATTGCTTATGAATAAATATGTTGTAGACTTAGAAAACTTCTTAGCACTGCTTTATCCGGTTTAGAAAGAAGATATTTACCCCAGTTGTAACATGATACCTTGAACTTGTGATACACATTAGCCCCCAAGTGTCAAGTATCTTTGCTTGCAAAGTGCTTGGGACTTAATTTCCATGAACCGGCATTGTAAGTTAAAATTCTTCAGCATACATTAGCCCCCAAGTGTCAAGTATCTTTGCTTGCAAAGTGCTTGGGACTTTAATGTTATCTTACCATAATTCTGACTATAACCCGGCATTAATGCAGGCCACCATAAGTCAATTTGAGTCGGAGATTGCTGACCTGAAGAGCCGCCTGGCAGCTCAAGAACTTGAAATCCAAAAGGCCAACTCCAAATTTGAATTCAGCGTCTCTGAACAAGAGAACTTGAAGAAGAACTTTGAGGCGGAGAAGAAAATCTAGGCTGATGAGAAGACCTCACTAGTAACCCGGGTCGAGATAGCAGAAACATCACTTGCAGAAGCAACAACCGAGTTGTCCGCCTTAAAGCGCCAGATATCTCAAATGGTCTCAGCAATCTTCGATAAGTTACTATATATAACCTCAAATATTGCAATCTTTCCTTTGATGACTATTTTAATTGTTATCTCCGGCTTCACCTTATGTTTATGAACACGGGCCCCAGGAGCACAAACCTCAAGCAGAACATGTTGATCCAACTGAAAGTGGTTTACACTCTACTGGAACAACTGTACACCGGGTCACAACGTGCTTTGGCCATTGTGGCCTTATCAAATGACGTTCCCCATCTCCTGCAAGATGTGCTAAAGCGGCTTGCCGTGCTACCCCAGCGGGTTCAAAAGCTAAGACGGGCATCTGCCAGAGCCGGGGCTATAGCCGCATTGAACCGGGCCAAGGCGTGGCTTCCAGAGTTAGACCCGGCACACATTGCTCTTGGGTATCCCAGCTTGAAGTAAGACAGCTCTTTATTCAACGAGACAGACTTCACCGCCTGTGTGAAAGACATACGTCCTGTGGCCACTCTCATTGGGAATGATACTGACCTTACCAAGTGTCAGCCAGGCTATGACAGTGAGAACCGGAGAATTCCACCCCCTCACTATGATGAAGTCAACTTGATCCCTCCAACTCGTAAGCATACCTTTGCCCCTGAAGTGGACCAAGCTGGTTTAATAGATGATGAAGCTGAGTTTGAAGCCTTGAGTGGCATTGACTGGGCCTCGTCAACCTTCCAGGACAAGGCAGTCGACAAAGAGGCGGAGAAGGATAACCCGGAATCTTCAAGCCAAACAATGGAGTGAACCGCCAGGCATTTATGACTTTGTGAAAACAATGTTTCATTATTCAGACTTGGGGAGTCTTGTAATAGGGTAGAAAAACCTCTCAATTTTTGTCATGCCTCCGCGCATGTTTATGGCGCTTAATACTTTCGTAAGCCGCCATCGCTATATACGTCCAGCTTATGTTGATCTTTTATTTCCTTGATGTTAAAAATTTGCTTGCCTTATCCTGCATATAAAACAAGCAAAATTCCCTTGGCGATTTATCGCATCGGGGGTCACATAAGGTATTGATAACCCGGAATGCGAACCAAAACATCATATAAAGCCGGTTTATGATTATATTTGTTAAACCTGATCACAATAGCATACCAGCGATCCTTTTGGTAATCTCGCCTATTTATGTGACCTAAATCATGAGGGTAAGTTTAACTCCTGAAAGTTGGCACATATGATGTTCACCTGGCCCTTAACAACTAAAGTGACCAATATTAAACCGGTGGAACGAGGACCCCATAGTACCTTCGAGAAAGGCCTCATGATAGTCAAACATTTACACTTACAGAGTATGATGAATAATAAACAAAATTTAAAAGGCCTCTGATTCGAATACGATCAGTGAACCGTTCCAAAGGGGTTAAGCTAAGATTCGAATACGATCATATAGCCCCCAGTGGCTTTGGCGATGCCGATCAAGTGGCTATCGACAGCTATGTTCTCTTTGGTTCGAATACGACCTATGTTTGAACAGGAAGCCCCCAAGTGACCATAAGAGTTGTTTAATAACGCTGATTCGGATACGATCCACGTCAGACCCAAAGGGGTTAAGCTATGATTCAAATATGATCAAGAAGCCCCCAAGTGGGTTTGGTAGTATGCCGATCAAGTGGGTATCGACAGCTATATTCTCTTTGGTTTGGATACGACCTATGTTTGAACAGGAAGCCCCCAAGTGATCATGGCTAGATTCAGATATGATCATAAGCCGGATTCAGATATGATCCGCTCCCTGTTGGTTGTTTCCACCACCTGATAAAGAAGACATGTAAACCTTTGAGGGTGAAAAGGACCAAGGTCCTGCTTTATTGCTTTATATAATATATACATCGTCAAAATATATACATCTTGAGAGTTGGTGGCTCAAGTATAGTAAGGCCGAAGATGGGCGATATTCCATGGCCGGTGGGTCTCCTCCTCCAACTTACGTGAGTCTTTGTGCTCTCGAACATCGATAAGGTAGTATGACCCGTTGTTTAGATTCTTGCTGACCACAAAGGGTCCTTCCCAAGGAGGGGATAGCTTGTGCATATCAGACTGATCCTGGATGAGCCGGAGCACTAAGTCGCCTTCCTGAAAGGTTCTGCTTCTAGCCCGGCGACTGTGATAGCGGCGCAGGTCTTGCTGGTAAATTGCCGAGTAGGCTATTGCCAAGTCTCGCTCCTCATCCAACAAGTCAAGCGCATCCAGACGAGCTTTTTCGTTATCAGCCTCAACG
This sequence comes from Triticum dicoccoides, assembly GCF_002162155.2. Taxonomy (NCBI): domain Eukaryota; kingdom Viridiplantae; phylum Streptophyta; class Magnoliopsida; order Poales; family Poaceae; genus Triticum; species Triticum dicoccoides. The sequence goes on from NC_041389.1 coordinate 156,131,875, forward strand.
TAAGCCGCCACGCGGAGTGAGTCATGCCGGATGTCACTTGGCAGGACTACCTCTGTTCCGTATACCATGAAGAAAGGTGTGTAACCTGTAGATCTGTTAGGCGTAGTGTTGATGCTCCATAGTACAGAGGGTAAATCCTCCACCCAACAACCCAGAGTCCACTGCAAGGGGACCAAGAGCCGGGGTTTGATACCCTTCAGGATCTCCTGATTAGCTCTTTCCGCTTGACCATTGGTTTGAGGATGAGCAACAGCCGAAACATCAAGCCGGATATGTTCTCGTTGACAGAACTCTTCCATGGCACCCTTGGAGAGATTAGTGCCATTATCAGTTATGATGCTGTGTGGAAAACCAAAACGAAAAATCACCTTTTTCATGAACTAAACCGTCGTGGCTGCATCACACTTACTGAACGGCTCTGCCTCAATCCACTTTGTAAACTTATCCACTGCCACCAGGAGGTGTGTCTTTTTATCCTTAGACCTCTTGAAAGGTCCAACCATGTCAAGCCCCCAGACTGCAAGCGGCCAAGTAATTGGAATCATCCTCAACTCTTGAGCCGGCACATGAGCTCGTCGTGAGAATTTTTGACATCCGTCACATTTGCTGACTAGATCCTCCACATCAGCATGAGCCGTCAGCCAATAGAAACCATGACGGAAAGCCTTAGCCACAAGAGATTTTGAACCGGCATGATGACCACAATCTCCTTCATGGATCTCATGAAGTATCTCCTGACCCTTCGCAGGCAACACACAACGTTGAAATGCCCCAGTGACACTGCGGTGATGTAACTCGCCATGAACAATCGTCATAGATTTGGACCACCTGATGATTTGTCTCACCAAGGTCTCATCCTCAGGCAACTCTCCCCGGGTCATATAGGCCAAATATGGCACTGTCCAATCCGGGATGACGTGAAGAGCTGCCACCAACTATGCCTCCAGGTCTGGCACTGCTAGTTCTTCCTCTGTAGGTACCTTGATAGAAGGATTATGCAAAACATCGAGAAAGGTGTTAGGCGGCACCGGCTTACGCTGAGATCCCAACCGGCTTAAAGCATCAGCCGCCTCATTCTTCCTTCGATCAATGTGCTCCACTTGATAACCTTTGAAGTGCCCAGCCAAAGCATCTACTTCACGAAGGTAAGCCACCATAATGGGATCCTTAGAGTCCCACTTGCCTGACACCTGTTGAGCCACGAGATCTGAATCGCCCAAGCACCTTACCCGGCTCAAATTCATCTCTTTGACCATCCGGAGACCATGGAGTAAGGCCTCGTACTCAGCTGCATTGTTTGTACAAGGAAACATAAGTGGGAGCACATAACAAAATTTGTCACCACGAGGGGAAGTTAAAACAACTCCAGCCCCCGAGCCTTCTAACTGCCTGGACCCATCAAAGTGAATAGTCCAATATGTGTTATCTGACTTCTCCTTAGGTGCCTACAACTCTGTCCAATCATTGATAAAGTCCACCAAGGCTTGAGACTTAATAGCAGTACGTGGCATATACTTCAAACCATGAGGCCCAAGCTCAATAGCCCACTTGGCGACTCGTCCTGTGGCTTCCCTGTTCTGGATGATGTCTCCCAAGGGGCAGAACTTACCACAGTTATAGGATGACTTTGGAAGTACTGCTTTAGCTTCCGGCTTGCCATAAACACTCCGTAAACAAGTTTCTGCCAATGTGGATATCTTTGTTTAGACTCAATGAGCACCTCACTGATGTAGTAAACCGGCCGTTGAACCGGATGTTCCTTGCCAGCCTCCTTACGCTCCACTACGATGGCAACACTAACGGCTCGTGAATTAGCAGCCACATATAACAGCAACAGCTCTTTATCAATGGGAGCCACAAGGACCGGTGGCTCAGACAACTGTCTCTTTAAATCTTCAAAGGCAGTATCAGCAGCATCACTCCAGACAAAAGTGTCTGTTTTCTTCATCATCTGATACAACGGTAGGGCCTTCTCACCTAACCGGCTTAAAGCAGCAACACGACCCGCCAGTCGCTAAACATCATTGATGCACGCTGGTTTAGCCAGAGAGGTAATTTCTTTGATCTTCTTCGGATTAGCTTCAATGCCTCTGTTTGAGACCAGGAAACCCAAGAGCTTGCTTGCAGGTACACCAAATACACACTTGGCCGGGTTAAGCATCATCTTATAAACCCGAAGATTATCAAAGGTCTCCTTTAAATCAGATATCAAGGTTTCCTTCTCCCTGGATTTCACCATGATGTCATCCACATAATCATGAACATTGCACCCAATTTGATCGTGGAGACAGTTTTGTACACATCGCTGATAAGTCGCCTGGGCACTCTTGAGCCCAAATGGCATAGATACATAGCAGAAGGCTCCAAATGGAGTGATGAAAGCCGTCTTCTCCTGGTCCTTAACTGCTATTTTGATCTGATGATAGCCAGAGTAAGCATCCAAAAAGCTCAATCGCTCGCAACCCGCCGTAGCATCAATGATTTGATCAATACGGGGGAGGGCAAAGGGATCAGCCGGACAAGCCTTATTTAAGTCCGTGTAATCCACACACATCTGCCAGGTGTCGTTCTTCTTGAGCACGAGCACCGGGTTAGCCAACCACTCCGGGTAAAAAACTTCAACAATAAACCCAGCCGCTAAGAGCCGGGCGACTTCCTCTCCAATAGCTTACCATCTCTCTTTGTTGAACCATCGAAGAAACTGCCTGACCGGCTTATACTTCGGATCAATATTGAGAGTGTGCTCAGCGAGTTCTCTCGGTACACCCGGCATGTCAGAAGGTTTCCATGCGAAGATGTCCCGGTTTTCACGGATGAACTCGATGAGCGCGCTTTCCTATTTACGATCCAAATTGGCACTGATACTGAACTGCTTAGATGAATCACCTGGATTGAAATCAACAAGCTTGGTTTCAGCAGCCGACTTAAACTTTATCGTCGGGTCATGCTCGGTGGTTGGCTTCTTTAAAGAGGTCATATCCGCCGGGTCAACATTGTCTTGATAAAACTTCAGCTCTTCTGCTGCACAAACAGACTCAGCATAACCCGCGTCGCCCTCTTCACATTCCAGGGCTACCTTTCGACTTCCATGCACGGTGATGGTGCCCTTGTGACCCGGCATCTTAAGCTGCAGATAAACATAACATGGCCGTGCCATGAACTTGGCATAAGCCGGCCATCCAAACAGAGCATGATATGGACTCCTGACTTTGACCACCTCAAAGGTTAATTTCTCAACTCTAGAATCATACTCATCTCCAAAGGCCACTTCCAGTTCAATCTTGCCAATTGGGTTGTAACGCCCCGGATCTGATGCGCCAGGTGTCTGCCAGTTATTTGCCGTCGTTGCCATGTCATCTGCTTGCGTGTTGCATATTCTCATGTCATCATGTGCATTTCATTTTGTATTCGTGTTCGTTTCTTGCATCCGAGCCTTTTCCCCGTTGTCCGTTTTGCAATCCGGCGCTCCTATGTCCTCCGGCGTTCCCCTTTTGTCTCTTTTCGTGTGCGGGTGTTAAACTTTCTCGGAATGGACCGAGTCTTGCCAAGCAGCCTTGGTATAGCACCGGTAGACCGCCTGTCAAGTTTCGTGCCATTTGGAGGTCGTTTGATACTCCAACGGTTAACCGGGTAACCGTAAAGGCCTCTTTTGTGTGCAGCCCAACACCCCTTCCAAAGTGGCCCAAAACCCACCTAACTCCCCTCCATGCGCTTGGTTGTTCGATCACGATCGCGTGGCCGAAAACCGCACCTCATTTGGACTCTCCTAGCTCCCTCTACCTATAAAACTAGGCCCTCCCCTTCCATTTTTGCGGATGAATTCGCAGACGAAACCCTAGCCTAATCCTCCTTGCCGCCACCGGACACGTCCGGCCGCAGCCGGACATGTCCGCCCATCGTCCCCGGCGAATCCGGGTGCGCCACGTCGCCTCCTCGCGCCCGCCAGCCACTCCCGCGCCGCCATGTGGAGTCTCCACGTCGCCTGCGCCTCTCCTCGCAGCTCCCCGCCGCCGTGGCCCTTTCGGCCCATGCCAGGCCCGCCCCTAGGCCGATCTGGGCCCGGATCCCGTGTCCCGCACTCCTCTGTGCCCGCTCGCTCCAGATCAGGAGAGGAGCTCCCGATCCAGAGCCGCCGCCTTGCCGGAGTCGCCGCCGGCGACCACCTCCGACCAGGCCGGCCCCTTGCGCCCTGCTCCTCCTTCTCCCTCTCTCTCTTCCTTCCCCGTACTTCTCTCTCTCCCGCTCATGATCTCTCCCTCTCTCTGTATACCTCGCAGGAGCTACCATGGCCGCCCCGATCTCCACGCTCGTGCCGCCCCAAGCTGCCTCAACGCCGGGAATGGGTTGCCCCGTGCCCGATCTACCCATTCAGGGCCTTCCCGGCGCTCGCCGGAGTCCCACGCCCCCTCCCCGTCGGTGTTGACTTCCGCCATGGATGCTCTGTGCGAGGAATGTATCTTCCCCGACCTGCCAGTTTTTTTCGCGAGGTGAAAAACGGCTAAGTCCCCGAAGTATTTTGACATTATCATGCCATGTTTGACCTGCCGTATCTCTGCATTCGTAGCTCCGTTTCGTGCGTGTAATATGTCAAATTGTTTGTCTCAACGAGTACATCATTTCATTCCATTGCATCATTTTCATTTGAGGTCATCTTGATGTCCGAAATGCTGTTGGAAGAGTGCATCCTATGAGGTTGATGTCTACATGTGTTTTGATCTATGCCATGCCATCTTTCCAGGGGTGTATGACATGTATTTTTGTGAGTTGTGTAGTGAGTGCATCATGCTTGTTAAGTAGGGTACTTGTTGTTGCTGATTTCAGTCCCTGTACTGCTGTTATTTTTATGCCATGTAAACTTGATGCTACAGAGAGATCCATGCATATTTAGAGATACTTCAGTAAGGATGTTTTGAACATGTGGTTATTGTATATCCATTCATGCCATTTGTTGCAATTATGGAGTAGTCTAGCATGTCATTTGAGTGCTCTACTTTTGCTTCAAAATGTTTCCTAGCAGATTGTTTACTTGTTATTCAATTTAGCCAAGCTTGCTATAGTTGATCCTTGCATGCTATGGACTTGTTCTTGCCTTGGTTGGTTACATAAACATGTCTTCTTGATGATGCTATGCTTATCTTGCCATGCAATGACTTGTGGTGAGTGAATCGAGCTTGTTTAGTAGTGTACTCGTTGTTGCTGTTTTGCTAGGCTGAATCTGTTATTTCGTGATGCTATGTAAACCTGCTTCTACTAGTCATCCTATGCATAATCTGGAGATGATTACTAAAAATGTCTTGAACTACATGTCATCCTCTATCCATCCATGCCCCTAGTTGCATTTATCGCCTGCTGTAGCTTGTTGTTATCTTGCTCCAAAGTTGCTAAATAATGTTGCTGTCAGCCTGTTAACATTATGTTCACTTGTTACCATGTGTTTTGCTAGTGATCCATGCACCCTATGAACTTGCTATTGCCATGCTTAGCTTCACAAACATGTCTTCTTACTGTTGGGTGCCTTGCCATGCCATGTTTTGCTTTGTAGTGAGTTTCACAAGCTCATCTACATGCCTTCATAATTCTGTTCCTGCCATATTTGAATCTGTAATATAACTTGCTATGTTTACATGGGTGCCATCATATCTTCTGATCCTTTTTGGCTCTAGGTCAGTAAGGGTCTTTTGATCTATGCAATTAGTAGATTCATGCCATGCCTTTTTTTTCCATGATAAGTTCATGTAACATGTTGATTGATAGCTCTAAACATTGCATCCTGATGTTATTTCTGCTAAAGTCTGTAACTGTTATTATTTGCAATCTTCCCATGTCTTTTGAGCATGATCTAGTGATTTCTGGAGAAAGCTCAGTGTTCATGTGTTGTTATGCTCTACATGTACATCATGCCCATGCCTTTTGTTATTATGTTGAGGTCCTGTAGCTTGTTGTTTTGATGCTTGCAATATGCCTACTTGCTGTTTGGACAGATTGTTGCTATGACTTGTATAGAGTGTATGTGTTGCACCGTTGCTCCGTTTTGAGTGTGCTCTATATGAAACTTGCTTGATTTTGCATATAGCTTCATATATCATGTTGCATCCTTGTTTTGGTGTGTTTGCTTGATGTTTGGGTGCATTTTGCATCAATGCCATGTTTATCTTGTCTTGCTCATATCTTCTAGGCCGTAGCTCTGAACTTAATGAACTTTATATGTAACTTGACTAGAATCTCGTGTAGATCATTGTGGTGCATCTTAACTTGCTGTTTAACAACTTGAACACAATGTTGATTCAGATCTGGACCAATTTCGAAATTTGCATATGAGGACTTACCAGAATTGTTATATGTTGTTCCCGGCCTCATTTAAACTTGTCTTGATGTGTTGCTCTTGTTTGCATCATCTCTTGCCATGAGTAGCTTCATGTAGCTTTGTCATGCATCATGTTTGGTTGTGCATCATGTCTTGTTCATGTGTGGTGTGTTTACCTTGTTGTGTGCTTCTTTTCGATAGTTCCTGTTTCGTTGCGATCGTGAGGATTCGTTCGTCTATGTGTGGTTCGTCTTCGTGGCTTCATCTTCTTCATGGACTCGTTCTTCTTCCTTGCGGGATTTCAGGCAAGATGACCGCTACCCTGGATCTCACTACTATCATTGCTATGTTAGTTGCTTCGTTCTATTGCTATGCTGCGATACCTATCACTTGCTCATCAAGCCATCCCATATTGCCATGAACCTCTAACCTTTGACACCTTTCCTATGCAAACCGTTGCTTGGCTATGTTACCGCTTTGCTCAGCCCTTCTTATAGCGTTGCTAGTTGCAGGTGAAGTTGAAGATTTCTCCATGGTGGACAGGATTTTGGTTGGGATATCACAATATCTCTTATATTATTAATGCATCTATATATTTGGTAAAGGGTGGAAGGCTCGGCCTTTTGCCTGGTGTTTTGTTCCACTCTTGCCGCCCTAGTTTCCGTCATACCGGTGTTATTTTCCCGGATTTTGCGTTCCTTACACGGTCGGGTGATTTATGGGACCCCCTTGACAGTTCGCTTTGAATAAAACTCCTCCAGCAAGGCCCAACATTGGTTTTACCATTTGCCTCACCACCACCTACTTTTCCCTTGGGAGTCGCCCTCTCGAGGGTCATCTTTATTTTAGCCCCCCGGGCCAATGCTTGTCTAAGTGTTGGTCCAAACTAGAGCCACTTGCAGCGCCACCTCGGGGAAACTTGAGGGCTGGTTCTAGTTGTACGTACTGCTCATCCGGTCGTGGCCTGAGACGAGATACGCGCGGCTACTATCAGGATGTCGGCACGCCGGGAGTTTTGCTGGTCTTGTTTTACCATTGTCGAAATGTCTTGTAAACCGGGATTCCGAGTCTGATCGGGTCTTCCTGGGAGAAGGTCTATTCCTTCGTTGATCGCGAGAGCTTATCATGGGCTAAGTTGGGACACCCCTGCAGGGTATAATCTTTCGAAAGCCGTGCCTGCGGTTATAGGCAGATGGGAATTTGTTAATGTCCGGTTGTAGATAACTTGACACCAGATCCGAATTATAACGCATCAACCGCGTGTGTAGCCGTGATGGTCTCTTCTCGGCGGAGTCCGGGAAGTGAACACGGTTTCTGGGTTATGTTTGACGTAAGTAGGTGTTCAGGATCACCTCTTGATCATTACTAGTTGACGATCGTTCCTTTGATTCTCTTCTCGCTCTCATTTGCGTATGTTAGCCACCATATATGCTTAGTCGCTGCTGCAGCCTCACCACTTTACCCTTCCTTTCCCTTTAAGCTTTGCTAGTCTTGATACCCATGGTAATGGGATTGCTGAGTACTCGTGGCTCACAGATTACTACAACAACAGTTGCAGGTACAGGTTTACCCGATGATCATGACGCGAGAGCGATGCTTGCTTGCTTTGAGTTCTTCTTCTGCTTCTTCGATCAGGGGATAGGTTCCAGGTCGGCAGCCTGGGCTAGCAGGGTGGATGTCGTTTGAGTTTCTATTTGTGTTTCATCCGTAGTCGGATGTTGTTCTTGTATGTTGTATTGTTGTATTCATCTGACATTGTATGTTTTGGATGTATCCCCATCTATTATGTAATGTTGATGTAATGATATCCACCTTGCAAAAGCGTTCCAATATGCGGGTCTATCCTTGGTGGGACCTTTGAGTTCCTTTTGGATAGGGTCGCATATTGGGCGTGACATGGGTAAGCCGACTTACCAGGAACCACTCCATGAAAAACAGTGTTGGACGTCTTCAAATTCTTATCAGTTAACCCCATGCATCGAAAGGTCTCATAATAGAGGATATTGATGCTGCTACCCCCGTCCATGAGTACCTTAGTGAATTTATATCCACCAACCTGAGGTGCTACCACCAAGGCTAGCTGACCCGGATTATCAACCCGGAGGGGGTGATCTTCCCTGCTCCATATAATGGGATGTTCTGACCACCTCAAATAACGGGGAACCGCCAGCTCAAAAGAATTCACGGCCCTCTTATGAACCTTCTGATCACATTTGCACAAGCTAGTGGTGAACACGTGATACTGCCCACTATTCAGCTGCTTCGGATGGCTTTGATAACCCGACTATTGCTTCTGTTGTTCCCCTTGACCAGACTGTTGCGGATTATAGCCGCCTTGATGTCCCTGAAAGCCGGAATTTGAACCACCGCCCGGGCCATGAAAGCCACCTGCTCCTGAGCCGCCGCCCGACCCATGATTGCCATCAAACGTGTTGGAATTCTTAAAAGCCTTCATGATCGTGCAATCTTTCCATAAGTGGGTGGCGGGTCATTCCCGGGTGCCGTGTCTCGGGCAAGGCTCATTGAGTAGCTACTCAAGAGATGGGCCTGACCCGCCAGATCGAGGGGGCGATTTGCCCTTACATCTCTGATTGTTACCCTGTGCATTGCCGTTGGCTACAAACTTCGGGTTACCCTCTGCCTTACGCTTATTGCCTCCTTGATTCATCGGGTTATGCTGCTGACCCTTTCCATTGCCGTTCTTCTTTCCCTTCCTGTCTTTTCCTCATCAGACATGGGATCCTTGGTACTATCAGAGTCGGCGTATTTGACTAAAGTTGCCATCAGCGTACCCGTATCGTTGATCACGCTTAAGGCGCCCCAGTTTCTGTCTCAGCGGCTCAAAGCGGCAATTCTTCTCCAACATGAGGACTGCAGAGCCGGCATCCATCTTGTCAGACGAATGTATTATCTCCTTGACCCGGTGTACCCAATGAGTCGTGGATTCACCCTCCTCCTGCTTACAATTTGTCAAGTGCACAATCGACATAGATTGCTTGCAAGTGTCCTTGAAGTTCTGGATGAAACGGGCCTTTAACTCTGCCCACGAACCAATGGAATTGGGTGGCAAGCCCTTTAACCAACACCGGGCCGTTCCATCTAACATCATGGTGAAGTACTTAGCCATTGCTGCGTCGCTGACCTCCAACAGCTCCATGGCCATCTCATAACTTTCGATCCACTCTCTAGGCTGTAAGTCGGCCGTGTAATTCGGCACCTTTCGAGGTCCCTTGAAGTCCTTCGGTAAACGTACATTACGCAGAGCCGGCACCAAACAAGGAACACCGCCGGTTCTGGTAGCCACTCCCGTCTCAACGGAAGTCATCGGATACTCTGGGAAATCTTGATGAGCCGTCTGTTGAGCCGCTAGCTGCGCCGCCCGCTCGTTTTCCTGACTTATTCGGTCTTGTACCGGGTTATAGCCACCGAGCTGGTTACGGCGCTGGGCGTTGCTTGACAAAGCTTCTAACTCCATGTGCCTGTTGTAACTTGGACTCCGGTTTTGACGAGGCGGTGCAAACCAAGGCGGAGGAGTCGAATGAATCCTATCCGGCTATAAGAATAAGTCTCTTGCTGAGCTAGGGCCGTCTGGACAAGTTCTCTGATCCTCCGGGTCTCCACCGCTGTCAGATCATCACCGTCCACTGGGAGAGCCGCCAAACGCATCGATGCTACGATTAAGTTCTCCATGGGGTTGGAAAAGTGACCCGATGGTATTGGTACATAGCGGGGCGGAGCCATACTCCCATGAGGAGGTGCCATCTCTCGAGGCTGAGCCAGTCCTCCCGCTCCGGTCGTCATGAACTGATTTGCTTCGGGCGGGTTGCTAGGGCCGGCATCGGGTGTAGCGAAAAGGTTCCGAGGGTCGCAAACCGGAGGTAAACGGGACTGGGTTTTCTGATGTCTCCTCCTCATCACCTCGTTAGATGCGTTCAGGCTCATCGTAAGCTGGAAGGCCTCTGACTGCAGCTGTTGTGCCCGTGCATCCAAAGCCGCCCGTTCTGTAGCTAACCTGGTGTCCTCGGCTGCCAAGGCCTCCTTGGCCCGAGCTATCTCCTCGCGCACCTATGCTACCTCCGCGTTATGCTCATCTTGATTTGCAGGAATAACTGTGGCGCTTAACAGGGTCGTAAACTTATCCATGAGATCCATCAGTATCTGAGTCGGGGGGCACACAGGGCCTCCTGCTCCGGCTGCTCCTGACCCGGATGTTATTGCTGCAGCGGTTGTAGAGTTTTGGCCGGGTTGAGTCCCAGCCATGAAGACTCCTGCCCATCTTGGCGGCTCATAGGGGTCCGGAATACTGGGGCCATCGGAACAGCCCCCAAGCATGCCATCTTGCACTTGATACAGCGAATCTGTTGAACCGGCGGACGAATCACCGTCAGAGAGGACGGCCGTCTCACCACCATCTTCAGATCCTTCAGAAAGTTCCTCTCCGTGGATGCAGCCCACGAAGGAACGCTTCATGACGGTTTGAACTCGGGCGGGTCTCGCACGCTGAGCCATCTCGACGAGGTCGGTGCAGTTGTCTGGCTCAGGGCCCGGCTCACCAATCCGGCCGATGAAGACGTGGATTCCTCCAAAGGGGACCCGGTACCCGTACTCAATTGAGCCGGCGTCGGGGCCCCAGCCTTCGTCCTGGATGTAGATCTTGCCGCGACGACTCTTGGTCATCCGGCCCACTGCGTATCCCTTGAGCCCTTCGAAATTGCCCTTCAAGAACTCAAATCAACCGTGCGCTGGCCCCATGGTGGGCGCCAACTGTCGTGGAATTGTCACGTCAGATGCCCTAGTGAAAGGACTTGGTCGTGGAGCCATCGCAACTAGGAAACTTGAAGGGGTTAATCAGCATAAGAGACACGAGAGGTTTATACTAGTTCAGCCCCTTACGGTGAAGGTAAGGCCTACGTCTAGTTGGGTTGATATTGCTTGATGTTTCGATGACCAGGGAGCGAGATACGCTATGCCCGGAGCTCGATGAGTTGTTTCTTACCCTAAGCCGCTAGCGGGTCGTCCCCTTATATACACGGGTGGACGCCCTGCGGCCTACAGAGTCCCGGCCGGCTCATAGACAGTGTCCGGCTCGGTGACTAGTTAATTCTACCTTATGTTACAAGTCATGTCATCATGGCGGTTTACCACTATGGGCCTTAAGCCGCCTGTGGGCCTTAGACCCTTTATTGAACCGCCATCTTTATGCTTGGTCTTGGGCTTCTTTCTGGTGAGTCTTCTTTGCGTAACCCGGCCCCTCCTGGGCGGCTTAAACAAATAGTTATATCCCCAACATACCCCGAAAACATCCAGGAGCACCACGAAACACAATTTCCACCGCCGTAACCTTCTGTATCCGCGAGATCTCATCTTGGAGCCTTCGTCGGCACTCTGCCGGAGGGGGAATCAACCATGGAGGGCTTCTACATAACCATCCTTGCCCCTCCGATGAGTTGTGAGTAGTTTACCACAGACCTACGGGACCATAGTTATTAGCTAGATGGCTTCTTCTCTCTTTTTGGATCTCAATACAATGTTCTCCCCCTCTCTTGTGGAGATCTATTCGATGTAAACTCTTTTTGCGGTGTGTTTGTCGAGATCCAATGAATTGTGGGTTTCTAATCAAGTTTATCTATGAATAATATTTGAATCTTCTCTGAATTCTTTTATGTATGATTGAGTTATCTTTGCAAGTCTCTTCGAATTATCAGTTTGGTTTGGCCTACTAGATTGGTCTTTCTTGCCATGGGAGAAGTGCTTAGCTCTAGGTTCAATCTTGCGGTGTTCTTACCCAGTGACAGAAAGGGTTGCAAGACACGTATTGTATTGTTGCCATCGAGGATAACAAGATGGGGTTTATATCATATTGCATGTGTTTATCCCTCTACATCATGTCATCTTGCTTAATGCGTTACTCTGTTCTTATGAACTTAATACTCTAGATGCAGGCAGGAGTCGGTCGATGTGTGGAGTAATAGTAGTAGATGTAGGCAGGAGTCGGTCTACTTGTTATGGACGTGATGCCTATATACATGATCATGCCTAGATAATCTCATAACTATGCGCTTTTCTATCAATTGCTCGACAGTAATTTGTTCACCAACTGTAATACTTATGCTATCTTGAGAGAAGCCTCTAGTGAAACCTATGGCCCCAGGGTCTATCTCTTATCATATTTGCTTTCAATCTACTTTATTTGCATCTTTACTTTTTGCATCTATCTTATAAAATACCAAAAATATGTTTATCTTATCATACTATCTTTATTAGATCTCACTTTCGCAAGTGGCCGTGAAGGGATTGACAACCCCTTTATTGTGTTGGTTGCGAGTTCTCAATTTGTTTGTGTAGGTGCGTGGGACTTTTGAGGAACCTCCTACTGGATTGATACCTTGGTTCTCAAAACTGAGGGAAATACTTACGCTACACTTTGCTACATCACCCTCTCCTCTTCGAGGAAAACCAATGCAAGCTCAAGACGTAGCACACACACACACCTCCCCCTCTTCATCATATCAGGCATTCTTTATCTCTCACGTGCATGCACAATGATCGATGTTCCTCCATGTGTGTGTGTATATATAGCTAGGTCTTTCCCAGTTTTCCACACAAACCGCTCAATCTATATATCTAGTGAGGTCTCACCCTCTTTCCCACGTACACATCGATCAATCTATACCTCTCTATATAGGATTACATAGCTAATACACCCACATTAATTATATATCCAACGTGCCCCTCTAATCATCCATGCATTCCGCTTCATCTCTCAGACGCGCGCACACTGGCGAAGACAGGGGGCAGCAAGGACCCCGCCCCCCCCCCCTAACATCACTATATATTGAGGCTAATATGAATGTGATCATTAGATCACTTGCTGGTAAAATGGTTTAAGTTGATGAATTGGCCCTCCTCGTAAAGGATTACCAATTCTTGGCCCCCTGGCTCATTTATTTTTCATGGCTCCACCACTATGGGCAACAGCGCACGTTCTCGCCCCCTCTCTTTAAATATCGATCTCGCACTTGTGCACTCCTTCATAGTCTCCCTCCACTTGGCCCCTCGCACCATCTTCTAACCCCCACCAGATTTTGCCACATGTACAATCTATCAGACTCCATGGTTGAACTTAAGCATAATGCACAAACCTCAAAACACAAGTGCTTCTCCTTTGTCCAAGAATCTTCCGTATCATAACTGCCCAAACTTTTTTTCTAGTTGAATTGCCATTATTTGTTTTTTACTTTATGCTTTACAACGCACAATTCCATGAATCATAAAATAGATTAAGGGCTTCTTTGATTCAAAGGATTCTCAAAGGAATTTTGGAGGATTCTAATCCTTAGGAATTTTTCCTATCTTGGTTGTTTGATTCGTAGGATTGTAAACCGTAGGAAGTTTTCCATAGGATTCGTTTGCACTATATTTCATAGGAAACTTTCCATCCACTCAAACCTCATTGAAAGAATCCTACATTTTTTCTATGCACAATCAAACACTCATAGAATCCTGTAGGATTCAAGATGAGATTCCACTCAAATCCCATGTTTTTCCTATTCCCGCGTTTTGGAAATCCTACAAATCAAAGAGGCCCTAACTTTTTTATAAAAACTAATTGATTTTGAATGCGATGAACTATAAGAATTAAACGAACATCTACATCATGCATATATGACTCAAAGCTTACATGCTATAGTGTGGTATTTATTCATAATTTGGTTGCCAAATCTGATGCGTGCAATGCACTTGTACCTTACTAGTACTTCGAGCATGTGCAAAACACGTAAATTAGAATTCCAATGGCATGCTACATAGTGACTCTCTTTCAGTTCATGAAGGCACGTGGCACATGTGGAGGCGTTGTCGCGACCTCCTTGTGTGGGTTGATCACAGTGACGTGTTGCTGGTTCCAGAAGAATGTACTTGTCCTCTCTCAGGCACACTGGCAGTACATACACGAAGTGAAGATGTACACGCACGCACTCATTCCCTCGCACCCACACGTGGGTACACGGTGGGATGCATTTTTGTATGAAGATCCACCCCATGTGATAATTTGACGCGTGTAAAGTCCTTCACTTCATTGATGGTCAATTAATATAGCGCATGCAAATTGAGTGGACGTGAGGGAGGAAGTAGTTGAGAAAGACATTACTACTCCACTGCGTGCATGCGAGTAGTTAAATCATGGGTTGCCACTTCCATTGGTCTCCTTCGTATATTGTGCCAATTTTGACCATATTTTTAAGTAACATAATATTTATGCATGTCATAAAAAGTGGCACAAAAAAGCGTGCCAATAAACTAGGACGCAGGCAGCATGATAAATTTTTGCCAGCGCTACTGTTGGTGGCCTTTGTATTTAAATATGGACGGAGTGGAGTAGTACTATCTTTATCTTAGCCTCATAGGGCTCTCCCAGCGCCTAGGCTCACCC
>NC_041389.1:156146896-156185791 GCF_002162155.2 Triticum dicoccoides
CACCGGATCCCGCCATGGAGGATCCCGCCATGGATAATCCCTTAGATCCCAGGATCCCACAGGCTGCCCTCTCGCTGCGGCCCGTAGCACTGCCGCCTTTGAGCGAAACCCACATGTGTTTTAGAGGGGATACGTTGCTCTCGAATCAAAGAACGGTGGCGCTGGAGGACATGCCAGGGCTATGTTTCAGGTGGTGGGCAGCAAGGGAAAATCGGATCAAGGAAGTGTCACATCGATTGGAGAGAAGTTCGAAGGAGCTGCGCCTGGTGCAGCACAAGGCGGAAGCACAAGTCGATCTCAGGGGAGAGATGCTGAGGGATTTCGAGCTAGGGCTAATGGCAGAGATCATATTCACGGAGTGAACTGCGGAGGAAAGAACGCACATGCCTGAGGAATGGCATGAGCAGCCGGTGCAACTGTTCAAATGGGCGGTAGGAGAAGCCAAATTGCGGGACCAGCTATGGCGGCGCCGCTAGGCATGCATTGTAGGCGAGGTGAGCTGCCCTCCTTCCCCACCGGCGATGCAGTGACCTACTCGGTTGCTGCTGTAGTGAACTTGCAGCGCCATGGCGGTTTGCAATCGTGACAATCACTCCATCTATATGTAATGTATTCCTGTGAAAATACTTGGTCGTTTGGAAAAATAAGGTAATTGATTTATCACTAGTTTTTGAATGCTTGATCGTGACAATCACCTGAAGCCACAACTAGAAGTCTCCATCGCGTAATACTTATGGTCGGTCACACCAATAAACGGCCAGTCGGACCCGCGACACGCATAGGCTTGGTCTGACATGTACGACCAGTTACATCACTGACTTGTGCGGTCGTACTTGAGCAGTAGTACTTGAAACTTGTGTTCCAGGAAACTCAGCGAGAGCCGTTTTGGGCCTCGAAACCAAAACCATCAATTAATCTTTAGCTTGTTCCCATCACATTCCAAAGTGTATAGTATAATTAAGTGCAAACCTGCTCACACCTAGTACGTATCAAACCTGAATGTGTTCCCACTGTGCATGTTTTAGTAATAGTGCTAGTACTAGGTTATAAAAAGGGGAACTAGTACCTAGCCAAAAATCACTCTACCTATTCCTCCTCATAAGTCTTTCTTGTTTGTCCATCCTTGCCATGGCCGGTGTGTAGAGCTCTAGGTCGAGAACTACTCGTAACAAGGGAGCGGCAACCAAGGCCGCGCAAAGAAAAGAGGGCTCACCGCCTCGCAGATACCTCGAAAGATCTCTCACGGGAAGGCGAGGGCTCCCAAGAGCGCCCTAGCCATGGAGGCGAGTGCTCCCAGGAGCGCCCTAGCCACGGAGGCGAGGGCTCCCAGGAGCGCCCTAGCCACAGAAGCGAACATGCCGAGCTGGCGGCGCTGGAGTCGTTATCCCTCGACGACATGCCCAATCAGCTCAATAAGCAGGAGGAGTTCATCGACGACTTGGAGGAGCTGCTGAAGGAGAGCCTCGACGACATGCCCACTGACCTCAATGAGAAGGGGGAGTTGACCGCCGGCTTGGTGATGCTGCTGAAGAAGAGCATTGCCTCAGATAAGAAGGCGACCGGGGAAATCCTGCAACTTTAGGAGGACAAGGCGAAGCTCTTCCACGAGCTCGACCTGCTGAAGGAGGAGAATACCGGCTGGAAGAAGCTGCATGAGAAGAGTAGTTCCTCGATGAAGATGTTGCAGGACGTCGTCATGGAACGGAAGGAGGAGTTGGAGAAGCTCCGCATTGAGCACCCGGCTGCTGTCAAGGTATGTAATGCGGCCGTGGAACAGATGATGAAGGCTCGCGTCGAGAAATCCCGCGTCATGGACAGGATGAAGAAGATGGCGGAGGAGATGCACAAGGATATGGAGGGTGTGGAGGCAATGAAGAAGCAGTTATGACTCCGCAGCCAGCAACCCTTCATGTAGTAAAGAGCAGCGCCCCAGACTTGTGTGTGCGTCTTCCTTCTTTTTTTAGGGTGATAATTTTCCTTCTTCTTTTGCTCCTGTGTTTCTTCTTTTGCTTCGGGTGTTTCGCCGCACGTGTCACGTTCTCTGCGAGGCATGAATAGAACAATTCTAACGATGAGCGGTACCGTGGGATCGATGACTAGCAAATTAGATCATTTTTATTGCCATATGGCACTGGGCTGCCGTGTTTCGTGCTCCTCCGTCGTACTAGTACTCTAGTGGAAAACTTGAGTATATCACATTGTTCTTTGCTCCTCCTCAGGTCGTCGGCAACATTTATACGAGCAGTCAAATCACAAGGCCCCGCCTTCCAGCAGTAATGAGTCATCAAATCACAAAGGCTCTTGCCTCTCGTGAAACCGACCAAGTGAGACTGCCCCGCCCTCTAGCCTTTTAAAAAATGTATACTTTTGTACAGTAGTTGTATCGATGGATTGCACCATGGAGCAAAACTAACAAGATGAAATTAAAGAAAAAGGTGGTACATATAGAGAGCGCTCGTCACCAAATTATGCATATAGTACTATTAAAAAAGCTAGTACATGCTTAAATGGGGTGCTAAATTATATTAAAGAAATTAGAATACCTATTTAGTTCTTGGGTTCTTATTATTTATGCCACTAGTTGTGTATCACTACTCAGTTTTGCCATTAGAGTTAAAGTAACGAGAAGGAACATAACATAGTTCTGTTGGGGGCTTAGCAAAACACACCCCTCAAATAAAACTAAGCACCCTAAAATTAAACTAAGCAACTAATTCGATACACACTGCATTACAACCACCATGAGCAACAACACTGCCACCTTACTCGGACTCCTCGTCCACGTGCTTGACTTTGTCCTTGTCCCTCTTCCTCTTAGCGGATACTTCTTTGCTTGAACCGCACACTTGGCTCTCGCTCTTCATCCAACCCTTGTAGATATTGAAACAAAGGTAGGCATCCATTGCAGCATAATTGATGTGGTGTATATCTAGTACATTCCACTGCCATGCACGATGAAACTTGGGCGGAGGTTTCGTCAATTTACCATACGAAGGATCAACCATGGCTCCTGCCAGGGTCAGCCCTGAAGGCTGATCACGGGAGGGCACCAACCCATTCTTCCGGAGGTAGAAGGGTTCGCCTACAACGAGGCATATCCGACGCATGACTTCTTTGTCATTCGTAAAGTCTACAGAAACGAATTTGACTTTGCCACCCCCGAGGAAGTTCTTAAAATCCTCGCACTCAACGTTGGCATGGCATATGTGGTAGACCAAGCACAAGTTATGCACGCAAACCTGGATCACGGTGGGCTTCTTCCTCTCTTCCTCCTTTAGAACCTTCTCTTTTCCCAGGACTGTGTTGTACTCAACATCTAGCCCAGCGACCCACTCATCATTTGACTTTTCGAACATGCGTCTAAAGCGAGCAAGGCATCCTTTCACTGTCGTGGAAGAACAGGTGTAGATGATGTCGAACCCATCGCCGGTGATGGTTCTAACCTTCTACTCACCGCCGATCAAGGAGATTTGGGACGCCATGGATTTGGGAGGAGGGTTAGGATTAGTTGACTGCCATAATGTGAAAGGACGGGACGACTAGGAGCAAATTGTCGTAATGTTAAAGGCAGGGCGAAGATGGGCCCCGGGCACCCATGGCCCAGGCCCGGGGCGTGGAAATTCTAACAGCCTACTATATATGTGTGTTATTCTACAGGCCCGGGCCGTGGAAAAGAAGAAAGCCCAAAGCCTGATGGGCTGTCTCGGCTGGAAGGCTGAAATGGTCGCACCAGTCCACGATTTAACTCCGACGTAGCGTGCGTGGCTCCATAAGCACAGGAAATGTTCAGCTCATCGCAAAAAAGGGAAACGTCTAGAGCACGTGGGCAGCCGCTACGATCTAATTATCATCACGCACGACGGCACGAGCACGATCGCATCACGCCGCGATTCCAGCGCTCGCGCCGCCATCCGTCGATGTGATGTCGTCCACCGGCCGCCTCCGCCCCTCCCACTTTCCTCCTGCTCCCGGGCTCGCGGCCACAGTCCTCGACACCTCTTGTCCGACGTTCGCCGGCGTGGACTGTGGAGCGCCATCTGCTAGTCTGATGGTTGCTTGATTGCCGCATCTTGGTATTTTGGGTGATGATTTTCTGGTTTTCTGTGATGCTTTCCACTTGTAGTTCTGTCACATGTTCTTACAATATTAATGTGAACTGAAATTTAATTGACATAATATGTGTGTATCAATGTATGCATACAGAATACAGTCATATATGTAGGGTGTTGTTGAACTCAAAGTCTCAAACTGATGTAATTGCCTATTTCATTTGATATTGTAGAAAAAGAAGCTGAAGAGATTTTTTTCACCAGTGTCTGCCATGGGGGTGTCTACACCTATCATTTCAGATGGAGGGAATCAAGCGGCTAAGGGGATAGAATCAACACGACAAACAGAAACAACCGTAGATGTATTCGTAAGTATTGATGATGATGATATTGTATATCACTTTCAATCATATAGGTCTCGTAAATGGCTTTTACCTCGTCGATGTGGTAAGGTTTTAGATTTGTATCAATGATAATTGTATCACTCGATGCTTATACCATCTCTTATGAAATTTTTCTTTTGATTTCATGAAGGTGTTGGCTCTTCTTCCACCGTTGATGAGGTTATGCGAGGCACTGATAAAGCAAACCATTGATTTGGTACTATTTTAACACGTACTGTTCTTTGTAGTATTTTTTTCATGTTTTTATATAAAAATATTGAATTTATGTTTGTATATATTTAGTTGTACCGTTAAGCATTGAGTTTAAATTTTAAATTTTTCGTGTGATTAAACCATATTATGTATGGGGTATCTTTTGTGGTGGTAAAAGCCTTATGGAAGTTATGGTTTTCCCTCATGGTGAATTTTTTCTTTGGGCCCAGGGCTTGCTCCAATCCTGGCTCCACCACTGGTTAAAGGACGACCGGGGACGAGTAGGAGCGAACTGCTAGCGGTTTTCCGATTGTAAAAATGTTGAGTGGGGCGTGCGAACGGCGGGGTAGTGGGCTTGCCTGGTGGATAAATGGATTCATGCATGGTACTATGGGGGGCCAATTAGATGTCATGTCTACTAGCCGCCCAATTAAATGGCTTCATGCATCTGCGTGTTCGCACGTCAAGTGTCGGGAAATTACAGGTGATACGAAGCTTTCCATTCTCCCATGATACGGGCTTCCAAGAGCCCTTGGATCTGAGATTGAACGGTTGCATGGCGTGATTCTAGACCTATGGGTGAATATCCTATCCTGGAGGGTTATTGTGCAAACTTTCAGCAACTTAGCATGCGACCGTTCGATCTCAGATCCAAGGGCTGCCAACAGCTCGTATCATGGTCGCGCCTAGCATGACCGTAGCCTCGCTCGCGCGGTCGCGCCTTTGGAGATTTCACACGGTGCGTTAGGCTATCTGATGTTGGCATGTCATACATAGTCATCACTTAGTCACTCATACAACAAGGTTAGCTATAGGGTTGGCTGTAAGAGTGTTTTTTTTTACTTCTCTCTATCTCTTTTTTCGTAGTATTTATTGCATTTGCCAAGGAGTGACCTCTTCCAATGAAATGATGCTTAGATGAGGTGCTAAGGGCATTAAATGGCTTAGCAACTTAAGTCCCCAATGCATATGTGCTTAGTTTTTTGTTGCTAAGCTTGCTTCATTTAATTAGCTATAGACTCAAAATTGTCTTTTCACCTAGGTACACGCGCTTAGCATCGTTTCTTCCTGGGGTCACCAAACTAGTCTCTCTCTTCTAAATTAACTTGCCACATCATACTTTATGCCTATGTGGCAGGCTTAGCACCTGTACGAGCAAGTACAATAGTGGGCCATAAGCCCGCTTACATGGCATTTTTGCATATGTGGAGGAGAGAGGCAAGGAAAAAGTAGAGGAGTGGGCTCTCATGCAAGAGCGAGCCTCTACATGGTGGAGCATTGGGAGAGGCACCTGTATACCATAGAGGTGGTCAGGAATTGGGAGACTCATGCCGGTCGTAGCGCTGCAGTTAAAATGATAATGGCAAGTCAAATCACGGGGCCCCACCTGTCCAGCAGTAACTCGCTGTCAAATCACACAGCCCTATGTTTGCAGCAGCCTACTCCCTCATCTTCTCGCTTCTTTGTCGAACTAACTAGGCAGAACTGCCCTGCCTACCGCACGGGAAAAGCCCCACCCTCGACTTTTAAATAGTACAGTATAATTTTGTATCCATGGATTGCTCCATGGAGCAAAGCCTCAAGAAAACGGCGATACACATGTACGGAGTATACAACACGCCCGTCGCGTTCACATCGCACCCCAGACGGTCGGTCGGTCTAGCATGCCGCTCTCCGAATGGAATGTCGCTATTCAAAATAGACCATAGGCACACTCCCCGGCCCCGCAAGTCGGGTGAGTTAATAGAAGAGAGAGACGAGCGATAGTACTGGAGTACTGTTGTTGTGGAATTGTCACGGCAGTTGGCGCCCATCGTGGGGTTAGCGCACGGTGGTGTTGAGTTCTTGAAGGGATCTCTTTTAAGGATCGAGAAGATATAACTCGCCGGATCAACAAGAGCCGGCATGAAAGATTGATGAAGGATTCTATGGCAGCGGGCTATTGTGTCAAGTCGCCATCACCGCAGAGTTTCAGCGGTGTCCTCTTCTGCCGGGCTATGTTGAGCCGCCGATTATGCTTTGTCAAAGCTGCCGCTGCGGACCTGTTTTCACCAAGTCAACGTTTGTCGTTCGCCTTCACTAGCCTGCATCAAACCGCCGTTGCTGATCGTGTCACCGGCCCCGACTCTCCTTTGCCACACCTTCCTTCGCTGCATCGGTCTTCGAGCCGCGACAGGAGCTGGCCACGACCCGGAGGAGGATCGGGCCGCAGGGACTCGGACCCTGATGCCGACGCGATCTCTGTTTGTGATGTAGCTGTGACTGCACCCCTGAGCCAGTAGCTCGCCTTCTCCGTGGACCCGCCCAGTTCACCTGTGCCGTTGACCCGCCGGGGTGCACTGGCTGCTGTACTCGAACACCGGTTTACCCGCGGCCGCCGGCTCGTATCTATAAACATAGCCGGCCACGACTCGGACTGGTCCATCGTCCAAGCCTGCATCCTCGCCTCGAGGCGCTCTATTCCGCCGTTGTTCTGAATCGCCCGGAGCCACCCCACGGGCCCGCCTGTCTTCGCCTCTGCTACAGCCATCCGAGCCGCCCAGTGGAGCGGACCTGGACACCTCCGTTGACCCATCCCGCTGGTGGTTTGCTTCCGCTGCCGCCGACCGCCCGCGGTCGCAGTCTCACAGGTTGCCGGCCTGCTACCTCGATCTGTTCCTCGGGGTCTCCTGAGCCGCCCTGCCTCGACTTGCTTATACAGCGAGTCGTTGCGCCATGAGTCGCCGTGCTTCAAAGCGCCGCCAGCTTCCTTGAGTTGCTAAGGCCTTGCACCATCTCAGGCGGCCGCCTCCGTCGCTTCTTCTGTGGCCTTGTGCCCTTCCGCGCTGCGCTCCATCACTGCACTAAGTCGCCATGTCTGCTACACATGCATGTGAAGACAAAGACAATAGTAGGAGCAGAAACAAGTTGCTCCTGCCATTGCTCACGTGAAAGACTTCACGGCCGGTGTGCAAGGATGGAGCGAGTCGGCTGGAATAAAAATATATAATAAGGAGGAGAGCAGGACTGAGTTCCCGAGAAGAAAAAGACATCTGCTATGGATGCGAATTTGCTTGTGAAATACAACCAATGAAAGGTCAAATCAACCAAAAGGAGTACTAGTATTCATTACTACGTGGAAGGCTACTAGTACATACACACGGATTGTGAGATGGTTTACAATTTGCTGCCAAAAGAAAAGAGATCCATCAAAGGAAGATGATAAGAGGAAGTAGGACTTGGTCTCCGCCTCGGTCTTCACTTTTGAGCCGCCTGTTGTGTTCCACGTTACCCGTGGCTAAGTCGCCGCCTGTAGGACCCGGTGGATAAAGAGATAGGCCTCGGGCTTCCATAAAAAAATGATGACCCGGAGGATCCCTTTTTGAGCCGCCCGGTACCCGTTTTTGCTACAGTTGTGCTATACCGCCACCTCTACAGTCATCCCGTGGCCGATAATTTTTTATACAATATATCAAGTGAAATCTATCTAAGTTTATTTTATTAAACATATTGTTTTCATCAAAGAACAATTACTTTGGTTTATATATTTTTGCGTGCAGCAAAGGTGGTGCCATGCTGTGCCTATGAAGTGTACATCAGCACCATCACGCACCGGCTTCTGCGCCCGCTTACTAATGGAACAGGTGCGCGCAAGTTGCCGCCCATGCAGCTTAATCTACATCAACCCGCAGGAGCCGCGTTGAGCCGTCCTTGCCGCTTGAGCCACCGGGGTTATATTAAGTCGCCGGTCTGCTTGAGCCGCCGGAACTATATTAAGTTGCTGGTCTGCCTGAGCCACCTCTGTCGCGATAAACGTATCATCCGTCGTCCAAACAAATCAGGTGATATCCATCCAAGTTTGTTTTATTAGCACATGTTGTTTTTGTCAAAGAGCAAGTTTATCTTTGCCTTGGTCTGCAATATTGCTTATGCAGGGCAATTATTTATGACAAAAAGGGATATTATACCACGGAGATGGAGGCACGCCAACATCTTTTGGCACAAGTGGTCGTCGTTACTCAAACGGACTCCGCACCGGCTTACAATGCCGTGGCCGTCTCTCGCGACCGCGCCGGCTTACAACGCCGTGGCCGTCTCTCGCGACCGCACCGGCTTACAAGGTCGTGGCCGTCTCTCGCGGCTACGCCGGTTTACAACAAGGAGGACAACTTGCCCGTCCGCACCGGCTTACGATGCTACGGCCGGTTCATCTGTCTATGCCGCCTCTGATATTACGGTCATCTTTACCGTCCGTCTCTCGCGGCCTGGTCTACATCGACACACCGAGCCGTACTTGTCTAGATGAGCTGTTTATTGAGTATGAGCAAGTCACTACTTGGGAAGCCCGTTTTTCTTCTACAAATTGGAGGCAAATTATCATATATTATCAGCCGCCGTCTGCACTGGATGGTTCAATGGGCAGGTACACAAGTCGCCGCCACTACGGTTTGGTTAACTTCAAACAGCCAGTTGGAAGGAACCATTGGCCGAGTTGTTGACACGGTTCATACAGGATCATTTATAACCCACCGCAGTCACCCCAGCCTTCTGTGGATTCACATCGCCAATGATATACACCTTCTGCTATGATCAAATATGGGGAATCTCAAGCCAACTCTTCAAGTCATCTTGAGACTCGGGGGCTACAATGGTATGGCTCGGCAAAATTAGTCGGTTTCAATGAATTCAAGAAGTCCGGGTCATTGAAAGGAAGATAACCTGACCCTGAAGGCTACTGCTTTATTGGCAAATATTTAAAGTCCGTCAAGTGTTGTTCAACCGTCGGTGCCTGGACGATCCCTGCATGACACAGAAGATCAGCTCGTCCATGCATGTGACCAGACTCCAACAGACATGGCTGGATTGGCTATCATCTACATATCATGCAGGTTGTGTTGTACAGGGCTGTAGTACTGATGAGAAATCTAGAAAAAGGTTTCTTGTCATCTCACAATATTAGGTGTCATGTGCTTCGGATCACTGCGAGGGTTAAACAGCGACAACTGAGTTCCTCCAAGGTGTTGGTCATTGGGGTCACATGCACAAAGACTACTCGGCTGCCATCTAGGTCAAGCCGGCTATGTTAATTAGGACATCTATCGATGGACTCCTTTTCTACGAGTTTATCTTTAATTTGAGCTTTCATCCTTGTTCTTTTGTCCGTCGGGATTCATGTTGTCTCCTTGGGGTAGTGAGGTTATGGTTTCTTGTCATGTGGCATTTTTTCGTGTTATATGTTAATCCGGTGCTTTAGATCAAAATGACGACAACTGCGCCTCCGGGGCACGTGCATGAAGGCTTCTCGACAGTCATTGACGAGGTCAAGCCGGCTCCGGTAGACAAAAGAAAACTACTCCACTATATAGGCAAGAGCCTCCGTGCCTGCTTGCTAGTGTTGCTCTCTTCACACTGTCTCTTCCTCTCTAGATCTAAACACGACAGCGGTGGCCACACTCTCTCTCTCTCTCTGCTCACCGCTGGTCATAGATCTAGCCGGATCCTATTCGCTGGGGAAGGTGAGAAGGTGTAATGTTCACGCGGTCGTCCTCAGCGATGGCTCTTACCCACTACCGGCGCATCTCGATTAGCTTGCCTTGCCGTTCTCTCCCACGCACCGCCGGCTAGGGAGGGCCTCCGACCCCTTCTTCCTCGTAGCCGTAGTGTGGGAAGATCCGGCCTCCCGACACCCACCTAGCGACATCCCGGTGACCGTCAGGTATAACGTCCTTTGAAACCGGCCTTGCTCTACTTCCCTAGCTCCTGACATCACTGCATTTGTATGTTTTACTAATTCTCAGGCCCCTCATAGATAGGATCGATCGGCTGTTCGAAAGCCACCTAAATTTTTACTGTTAAGAGGTCAAACTAGTTCATGCACTCGAATCTAGTACTACTTGGTTCAAACAAGAAAGAAAGGGGGTCGGGCTGGGGGAAGATTTGTTACCTGAATCTAGGACTTGGTCGAAAGAGGAAATAATGCGGATGAAAAGTAGCAGAGATGGCTATCCAGCTGGTCTCTTGGTCTAATAGGGAAATAAAGGGAAACACAGTACAAACTCAATATAAACCCGATCTATTGGTTGAAAAAGGAAAGAAACTGGGGACTGGGGGACAAGTCAGCAGAGTATGTCCAGCACTAGAGTTTATAGCCTCACACAGTTTAAGGTGGCTATACCAAACAAAAAAGGGACCAACCCAGATATCATGTTCTGATGTTTGATGCCCTAAGCCCCTCTTATGTAATACCACTGTTAAAATGTAGCAGTCGCACTATTAAAAGTAAGGACGCGTTAAACCAATGTTGGTATCAATATAATGCCTCCAGTAATATGAATCAATGGCACTGTTCCATGTCCTGCTAAATTTCCCATTAAAATAAGTTGCTTCATTTTGTTAGAAATGCAACTGTCCTGGTCCATCTACTCTCCCATGCCCAAATACTAACTCTGTAGCATCTGTTAATGTAATGTTGCTGGTAAAATGAAGCAATGTCACCATTAAAGTAATGTCGTATTTAACGGTTGTCATAGTTAATCCTAATGCCCACACTAATATCTAGCAATGCTGCTGCTTTAGAAATTGCTACTGTCCTTGTAGGATTGCCATTCCGATAAGGAACATGCTTCTTTTCATTTGATGTATGTTTCATCACTTGTTAGTCACCCTCCTTTCCACCCTTTTGTGCAAACAGAGATATACATTTCACGCTTGATCTTAGTTGAACTACACAAATGATATCCAAACTATAGTTGAACATTCCACGATCTTCACAACCAACCTTGATGTTGCTCAATTTTATTGCAACTAATGAAGAAGAAACTCTGTGGGTTTCGTTTTCTGATGGAAATGGAACCGGGGCTGGAGCCCTTTTCTTAAAAAATGAAGAAGAAGTTGCTAGCTCATGGGACATTGCTTCATTTTAGGTGAACTACACCAAAAGGTCTCATGAATTGAATCATCCATGATGGCGTTGACTATAGATATGGTTCCCATCACGAGGTATGTTCCTTTTTGGTCCAACTGTTTGCCAAAGATCCTGCATGTTGAGTCTAAAGCAGTAGTGTTATTATTTTGCACCATAATCTAGTGGAACTATTTAATTTGAGGCAATGTTTTGGCACCGCTAGTGCCACTGATTTTTTTTATATATCGAAAGAGGGGATTTCCTTCGATTTCATTAAAGAAACCCAACCATAGAGAACCATTATCCGACAACATCTCAGTGTAAACGGGCAGTTATGCAACTACTACTAGAATGGACTGAGTATTAGCAGGAGACAAGTTCGCCACATAAGCTAGGCAGGTAGGGAGACGCAGCACCAGGTCGACCAAGTTTGGATTACAACCCAAATGATACCACAGAAACATCAGGGGGGAGATAGGGACTGAAAGAGCCGGCTTCAGCATCCCAGTGTAAGCACCCCTGGCCTCCATCCTTGCGACACACGGTACACCTCGTTTGCCACCTGCTCGACCCTAGTGCCACTGATAAAATGAAGTAATAATACAGTTAAAATAGAGTGAGTGTCCTCTCTATCATTTCATTTCCAATGTACATAAATAAAGTGATCTCTTTGTTAGTATATGTTTCATCAACTAGTCCCATTGTTAATGTTTAAGCCTTTCTGCAAATTGGGGTGCTTAATTTTAGTAGATCTGCACAAAAATAGAGATTGGAATGTCTCAAGGCCCCTCCTTGTTGTACCGTTGTACACTGATGTTCATCACTGGCAGAAGGTGTATCGGGGAGACTTGGCTCGATTTACAGTATGAGGCCTACCTTATGAGGTGTCACAGGGCCCATCTCGCCCTCGCAGCATGGCATACTATGATACTATTGCAATATTGTCTTCTATTTATTAGTGTATGTTTCATCAACTAGTGCCAATATAATGTAATCACACTTTTTCATTATCTGTGCAAACAGGGTTATTCAGCTGCATTTTGGTGGAACTGCACAAATGTATGGATGGAACCGGCATATATGCAGAGTGCGAGATGTGCCAAGTAAAAATTACCAACACCAACCATGCTCCATGCACGCATTGGCATCCACCACCACCAGTGGGATGTGTGGCGCTCTCTATGGACGGATCTTTCTCGGCAGCAAATCATCTAACCAAATACTAGTAGCTTATATTGGCAGTTTTCTAGGGAGTACTCTTTTCTGAAAGAAGCACCAATCTATCTTTCTTTATTTGTACACAGTGTCACAACTTTGACCCAAAGGTCCAGAGCTATTTTAGGGTGATTGACGTATTACTCGGAGACAGATTGTAAGCATGATTTTCATTAGCGTCACACTGATTGTAAGCATGAGCAGATGGAAGATTAGGTTAGTGCGAAGCTTACCTTAAACCCTACCGCCGCCGTTGAAATGAGGCGAGCGTCGAGGGAACCGTGGAGAACGGCGAGGAAGCGACGTCGCCCCATCTGACCTCCTCTTGTGGTGGGAGAACGAATACTCATGTGGCTCCGGCTGGCTCTGCACCCTCACGAATGGCACACCATACTCAATCGATTCGTTATCCTCTGGATGCTCGACCTTCGACCTGTACGCCCACCACCTCCGCCTGACTTTCGCCTCGGGCGAATCTGTCTGCTCCATCGCCCAGAGGAGATACTCGATGAACTCGAAGGACTGCAGCATGACTGTCGCCGAGGAGTACATTGCCTCCCTTATCACCATCGTCTCGCTCTTTCGCATACGTTGCCGCATGGCCCTCACCATCCTCGAAATCTCCCACTCATTGTCAAACCAAGTAAGGATCTCCTTCAACCTGGCTAACTTTGCCAGGTCGCCGACGGTGATCTGCCTGATTCGCTGCTGCATCCTCTCCATAGATGTCCTTCTGAGAGGTCTGGTGCTAACTTTGGAAGATGGGAGGAGAGATGATGGTCTTGCAATAGAGAAGAGGGAGAGGCGAGATGGTGGTTTTGCAATGGAGAAGATGGAAAGGAGAGGGGGTGGTTTTGCAATGGAGAAGAGGGAGAGGAGAGACGGTGGTTTTGCATTGGAGATGATGGAGACGAGAGGAGGTGGTTTTGCAATGGAGAAGAGGGAGAGGAGCATGCGGCAGTGATTTAGGATTGGACGAGAGGGCCGGCGCGTTGTGACTAGATCAAAATCAAAATCAATTTACCCTTCAATTAAGAAAGCGACCCCACATTAACTAGTCTCCCTTTTATTCTGGGTCATAATTGACCATGATTTTCACAAATAAAATATATGTTATACGTTGCAAAAATAATATAATTTGAAAGTACATTCAGATACGAACCAAACAATACAATTTTTTGTGACATGCATTCACATTTTGCTTGTCAAATACAGTACGTGGTCAAACTTTGACCCAAAATACGCAAAACAAAAAAAATACTTCCAAGACCAGCGCCCTCCTCTCCTCTTAAACCACCACCGCTCCTCTCATGTTCCAATTTAAATCTAGCGCCTCTCCTCTCCTCTTCCATGTCAAAACCACTGCCCCTCCTCTCCTGTTCCAATCCAAAACTAGCACCGCTCCTCTCCCGTTCTAATCCAAAACCAGCGCCGCTCCTCTCCTCTTCCATTCAAAAACCACCGCCGGCGAGTGAAGGTGCTGTGGAGAAGTAGATCGATGAAGGAGTACAACTGATACATGAGGATCGCAGACGGCAACCCTGTGAAGCTAGCTAGGATGTTGGAGATACAGTCTTGGTTTGACAACAAGAACCAACTAGCCGCGACGGTGACATCCATGGCCAAATATCTACAACAGAGCGAAAAGGCGGCGATACTTCTGAATGGAGTCACGCCGGAGTACATAGAGCTGCTCCTCTGGGCCATGGAGCAAACAGATTCACCGAATCCAGTCGTGAGGCAGCGGTGGTGGGAGTATCAATCCTAGATGGAGCATCCACCAGAGATTGAAGGATCGAGCATCTACAGGGTGCTGTTTGTGAGGTGTCGTGCCAGAGCAAGTTGGTCAAGTCTTCGTCGACCGAACCCAACTGTAAGAGGAGAAAAGCAGTTGGCCCGATGAAGCTTCCCCGCCATCCTATCCCTCGCCGTTCACATCGTATCACGGGGCGGCTGTCTATCACCAAGGAATAGGAGGGGACTGCCCCCCCCCCCCAGCAGAATAGTCGCGCAGGTTGTGAATTGTTAGGAGGAGCTTAAGGTTGTCAGTATTTGCAGGTTGTGAATTGTGTTTTGTGTTGTGTATTTTGAGATTACTTTCAGATATATGTCTTTTGAATTTCAGATTTGCAGTATTGAGCATATGAAGTATTTAATGAATTCTAGAGATCGATTTTTAGCACTTAAGAAAATGTAGTTTCATAGGAGTATAAAAGTGCAGACAATGTGATTCTCAGAGAAGAAACTGTAAGTTTCATTTTCAGATAAGAAACTGGAAGTTCAGTTTCAGATAAGAAACTGCAAGTTTCAAAGGCAGAGCATTTATATTAACACGCCCTTTTCAAACAGGGATAACATCATGTTGGGAGTTTTATTCATGGTCGAAAATGGAAATACCAGCCAGTTAACATCATGTTGATCAACATTCATGCATAGCACATCTTCATATGATGCACAGTCAAAAAGATATGCTATTTTCAAAATGCCCACACAATGTCGAGTGTGTGAAAAACAGAGAAAATGAGGGACGAAGTTTTGGCAAGTGTTGGACGTGGTGTGCATAGATGACAATGGGGACCCACATGTCAATAATGGTAGATGCAAAAAGATTGGAGATATTTTCCCTGCATCACGTGAAACCGAACCCGGGCGGAACAGCGGTCGGGTAGTGTCACTTGGCCACTGGCTAGTTCGGTAGTTTTGGTAGAAATAAGGCACTGCCTCAGGTGGTTCGATCTCGTCCTATGCCTTTGTACGCTCGTCGCGGCGCCGCTGTCTACCATTGTGAACATGTTGAACAAACGAGAGGAATCTGAAGAGGACTGCACGTGGAGAGGCAGACAGTCGGGACCCACCAGGTCTATGGCCGTAAGCAAGCAAGTGCCTCATTGAAAAAATACTTCCTCCTAATGTTATACTGACGTTGGGGTCCACGGGTTTGTCAACATAGTTAAATTTCTTTGAGGTGCTTCAACGTAGTTACTAAAGGAGAGAAATTTACAATGAAGCCAGGGAGCTGGCAGGTTTCATTTATTATCAGTGAGCCAACAAGTATCAGCTGGGTTGTGGGCTGCCCCGACTAGGCTTTCTTTTTTAACATGCGCAGCCCACGACATGCTGGTTTGTATTTTCTTGAGAGCCGTCATGTATCGACCGGCCTATGGACCTCCCATCCGAGGTTTTATTTTTCCTGAAACATCAGCAACCCAACTTATGTTTTTTTTGGAAGAAAACGCAAAGGTCTGTTCTATTTTTCTATATAAGAATAGGAATGCCAGGTCCAACTTACGTTTCCCTTCTAACTATATTATATATATTTAAATTATTTTATATGTTATTATATATTATTGTTATTGTCATCATATATTAATAGATACTTACATATATAAGAAAACAATGTCCACATCTTATTAACTTATAAAAATAATTTCTTAACAATTAAATACTGGAATTTTTTACATTAAGGCAACAAAAATCCTGGTGATTGTGTACAAAAGCTTGGTAAGATTTAAGGACCAATGTAATAATAAATCACTTATTATTTAAGTATATTTATAACAAAATGCTTAACCGCTGTTTATTTTTTGATAACATTGCTGCGCTCAACCCAACATTATAATTAGAACCAGCCCAACAAAATCGTGTATTTTGAGAAAGTGCAAATGGCCTGTAATTTTTTAGGAAAAAAGAAATGGGCTGCACGGACGCTACATTATTTATTCAGCCAGCCCAGCAAATTTGTGTATTTCGAGAAAGTGAAAATGGGCTGTAGTTTTTAAAAAAATAGGCCACATGGATGCTACATTATTTGTTCACCGAGCCCAGCAAATGGACTGTAATTCTCAAAAAAAGATCAAATGGACTGTAAGTTTTGAAAAAATGAGTTGAATATGTTCCACATTTTTGGAGGCTGAAATGTGGGCCAATAGGTTGAAGCCAAGGCAAGTCATTGTCAACTTAGTCAACAAATGATTCTGACATCATTAGCCATTGGATTTACATCCAACGACCAGCATCCATCTTCAATCTCTCATCTTCTTCCTCCAGCACCGCTGGGACCACCTGCTCCCGCCTCCTGCTGCTAGCAGCTCTGCTTAGCATGCTTCGCTGTGAAGCGCTACCCCACCGCCGGCCAGGCCATCCCTCCACCCCTCCACGCCTCATGTTCTTCTCCACCGACTGCCGAACCACGCCGCACTAGAACCAGTTAACCCTCGTACACCTCTCCGTCTGTGACTCCACTCTCGTGTCTTCCCATCTCCGACTCGTTGCTGTCCGGGGCCTCTCCCTTGTCCACCACCTTAGATGCGCTCGGTGCAGCATGCTCAACACAGACACAAAATGAATACTCCCCCTGCTAGCTGGGACCCACCAGTGGGAGGCTGACTTGTGGGCCTACTAAGTTGACGGGAACGGAGGGCTTTGTCAACTTAGTCAATATGAACGATTCTAGCTCAAGTGACCGTACGATGTCCATCCTCTGGTCTTCTTGCTCCAGCCGCCCAGACCAGTGTCGGTCATGCCTCGTGCTCCTACCTCCCATGGCCGGTTGTGCTGCCGCGGAGGCCTCACCACCCCCTACTACTCCCACCGCTGGCCAGGCCCTGAGGCGACGGCTGCCTCACACCGCAACCGAACCAGTCAACCCTCGTACTCCTCTCTACATGGGCATCCACTGCCGCGTCTTCCCCGGCTCCGCATAGTCCCCTTCCTAGGCCTCAATGTCGTCCACCGCCTTGATGCTCTCGGCGCGGCGTGGTCAATGTGGTCAAGGAACGACTTTTGTCCGAAGAGTATTGTACATGGAGAGGCTGACAGCTGGGTCCACGGCCACATTAAGGAAGTGCCTCCTTATTACGTGGAAAATAATGATTCCTCCACCTGACAGCAGGGACCCATCGGACGGGCCACCGTATTTTGCAAAAAAAGATTTCCCCCTAACTGCTGGGACACACTAGCTACATCTTCGCATGCAAGGAAGTGCCTCCTTATCCTCCCTAACAATCGGGACCCACCTGGCTGAAGCGTAGGTAGCATTGTCATTTTGGTTGTGAACATGTACGTCCATACGATCGGTCTGTCTGCTGGCTGCAGCGATGAACCGTGGCTGAGTAAGGAAGGTCACGTGTCATAGTATAGGCGTGCATGTAGCATGTCACGCGGTCCCGTTAATATCATGTACATGTACGTATAGCCAGGGTGCAAGAAAATAAATACGGCCATATACGTACATACGGGCGGGGTCTCGAACGCCTACTCTGTATATGTACGGCTAGGGCTTGTGTACATGGAGAGGCAGCGACAGCGTCCTATTCATCAGCAGCCAACCGGCTGGGTCAGAATGAAGACACTGTGTCGTCGTGTTCATCGGGAGCCAGCCGGCTTGGACGGAACAACTGATCAAAACGAGGCCTAGCGTACCGCAGAACGGAGGAAACGTCCTTGTGTTCGACCGCCTACGGTCGAAACGGGATCTTGTTCACCAGGAGGGGTGTGGCGTACCGCAAAGCAGAGGAAACAGACTTCTCTTGGACCTCCTACGGTCGAAACAGGGTCATGTTGATTGGGAGGCGTGTGGCATACCGCAAAACAGAGGAAACGAACTTGTGTTGGAGCGCTATGGTCGAAACAGGGGTCCTGTTCATCGGGAGGTGTCGGGGGTATCGTGCGACATATGCCAAAGGATGGCTTATCATGGAGGGGGCTAATAATACATCGCCGGTGCCAGGAAATGGGATAAGGCGCAAACATGCACGCCGACGAATCTTACCCAGGTTTGGGGCTCTCCTAGGGGATAACACCACCAGTCCTGCTTTGCGGGGTCTCCGCATGATCACTCAAGCAACAATGGTGCTACAAGCTTTCTCCTTGAGCTGTTTCTCTAGAGAGGGGAGAAGAGCAAGGCTAGCCCTAGATTCCTCTCTCTATATTCCTGGGTGAATGAACTAAGGTCTGAACCCTTTGCATCGGTGCCCTGGGGGGTTTATATAGGCCTACCCCCAGGGGTACAAAGGTAATCTGGCCAGGTGTAGGCCCCTCTTGTCAGTGTCTACGGTCGTCGACTTCTCCGCCGGCCACTGGGGCCCGCCGCCTGGTGGGCCCCGCTGGCTGTCTCGTACTTGGCCGACAGGCCGCACGCGCCGCTTGCGGGTCTGGCCGGCTGCTCAGCACTGTAGCGATGCTGGTAATGATGCATGCTTTGTCGGGGGAGGCGTTGCTACAGTACCACCGCCTGGTGGGCGATCACTGCAGCCATTCCCCATCTCTTTTGATTAATGGTGCACAGACTTTGAGGGAGGGGGAGGGCCGCCTGGTAGGAGTCGGCTTCCCCTCATGCCGACTGGTCCGAACTCGCCGCCTTTTGACTTCTCACTGATAGGTAGGGCCCACCGCCTATGGGTTGTACCGACAGCCCGTAGTGGGAGCATGGCCTTCTTTGTCATGCGTGATGTCATGGGCGGAGTGGCAACAGTGCCGCGCCGGACGGGAGATCTTCGTCTGGTACGGTGCATTGTGGCCACGCTTGGCCCTGGATTTGAGGGTGGCAGGGCATACCGTAGCCACACCTCGTCTCATCGTATTTATGTGGGTGTAGACTCTGAGGACACTTGGGGCCGCCTACTAGGAGCCGGCCTCTCTAGAGACCGCCTGCTAGGAGTCGGTCCACTTTGAGGCCGTCTTCTGGGACTAGCCGTCTTCTGGCAACTGGGCACTTGGACCAGCTGGATGTGAGAAGGCGGCGCTTTGGTCTTTGATTCCTGAGGGGCGCAGTCGGCCCCGATGTCTTGAAACGCCATGGGGAGCTGATGAGGCTACCCGTGGATAATTACTCCGACAGGAGGGGTGTGGCGTACCGCAAAATGGGACTCCACGGGCTACTGTTCATCTCCACCGTCGACCTCCTCCAACCTCCACGGGCTACTATTCATCCACCATCGACCTCCTCCATCCTCTATCTGCGACTGTTCATCCACGGGCTCCTATTCATCCAGCCTCCACTGCTCCTCTACCAGCTACTATTCAACTAGCCCTCTCCATGGGGTCCTGTTCAACCACCCCTCCACGAGCTACTGTTCATCCAGCCCTCCACCGGCTACTGTTCAACCAGCCCTCGGCAGGGTCCTGTTCATCCAGCCCTCCATGGGGTCCTCTTCATCCACCCCCAACCGGCTCGATCAATCGGGGTCTTGTTCATCCAGCGGCAACACCACGGGGTCCTGTTCATCCAACCCCCCATCGAGAACTATTCATCCAACCCCCCAACAATGCTCACTGTTCATCAAGAGGCAGCAGGTTCGATCGGCTTCAGTTAGCAGCAGTAGCTAAGGAATCGCTCGATCAGGTTCAGTTAACAGCCAGATCGATCGATCGCTCGGGTTCAGTAACGCGTAGCCTGCAGTGCAATCACTTGGGTTCAATAGGCGAATGCCTCACTCGGGTTTAGTTAGAGCCCAACGCCTCGCACCCACGCGCGTACATGTACGAGAGAAACGCGCATCGCTTGGCCCCCGACCACCCACCGTAACCGGGAACTCCATGATATTTTCCTCGCCCTCGCTTCTACCACAGTTTTTTCCGTCATGGATGGCCCAAAGAATGTCATACAGCTGCGTCTCCGGCCCGCCCAGGATGAAAAGCCCATTTTCTGCCATGATTTTTTGTCATAGAAGTAGGAGCCCACCACATCTATGATGATACCAAGTTTTGTCACAATTATCGTCAAATAAGTGTCATAAGCATGACAGAAAAAAATTTGTTCGGCCCAAAATGCCACGCATGTGTCTTTTTTTGTAGTGTTATATTATCGGCTTTCGATGTTTTATATGCATCAATATGCTACTTTATATTATTTTTGGGACTGACTTATTAACCTAGAGCCCAGTGCCAGTTTTTGTTTTTTCCTTGTTTTCGAGCTTCGCAGAAAAGGAATACCAAATGGAGTCCAAAAAGAATAAAACCTCCACGGTGATTTTTCTTGGACTAAAAGACACCCAGGAGACTTGGAGTGCAAGTCAGAAGAGCCATGAGGCGGCCACAGGGGTGGAGTGCGCGCCCAGGGGGGTAGGGCACGCCCCGGTACCTTGTGGGCCTCTTGGTGACCCCCTGACCTAGATCTTTCTCCTATATATTCACATATATTCCCAAACCACCAGAAGTATCCACGAAAACACTTTTCCACCACTGCAACCTTCTGTTCCCGTGAGATCCCATCTTGGGGCCTTTTCCGACATCCTGCCAAAGGGGGATTCGATCATGGAGGGCTTCTACGTCAACTCTATTGCCCTTCGGATGAAGCATGAGTAGTTTACCATAGACCTACGGGTCCATAGCTAGTAGCTAGATGGCTTCTTCTCTCTCTCTTTTATTCTCAATACCATGTTCTCCTCGATGTTCTTGGAGATCTATCCGATGTAATCATTTTTTGCGGTGTGTTTGTCGAGATCCAATGAATTGTGGATTTATGATCAGCTTATCTATGAATATTATTTGAATATTCTTTGAATTCTTTTATGCATGATTTGATATCTTTGTATTTCTCTTTGAACTATTGGTTTAGTTTGGCCAACTAGTTTGGTTTTCCTTGCAATGGGATAAGTGCTTAGCTTTTGGTTCAAGGGGTAGCGAGGCATGTATTGTATTGTTGCCATCGAGGATAAAAAGATGGGCTTTACATCATATTGCCTGAGTTTATTCCTCTACATCATGTCATCTTACTAAAAGCGTTACTCTATTCTTCATGAACTTAATACTCTAGATGCAGGCAGGAGTCGGTCGATGTGTAGAGTAACAGTAGTAGATGGAGGCAGGAGTCAGTCTACTTGACACGGACGTGATGCCTATATTTCACAATCATTGCCTTAGATATTGTCATAACTTTGCGCTTTTCTATCAATTTCTCCACAGTAATCTGTTCACCCACCTTATTATTTTCTATCTTGAGAGAAGACTCTAGTGAAACCTATGGCCCCCGGGTCTATTTTCCATCATATAAGTTTCCGATCTACTATTTTGCAATCTTTTACTTTCAGATCGATAAACCAAGAAACCCAAAAATATTTACTTTATCTTTTGTTTAGTTTTATCTATCTCTATCAGATCTCACTTCTGCAAGTGACCGTGAAGGGATTGACAACCCCTTTATCGCGTTGGGTGCAAGTGTTTGATTGTTTGTGCATGTATTGGTGATTTGTGCGTTGTCACCTACTTGATTGGTACCTTGGTTCTCTAACTAAGGGAAATACTTCTCTAGTTTGCTGCATCACCCTTTCCTCTTCAAGGGAAAAAACAACGCAAACTCAAGAATTAGCAAGTCCCACGAGCATACAGAGCAGAGTAAAATGCATAAAAGGAGTAACAACAGTGAGTCGGGACATGGATTTTATCCCTAAATTTACACTTCCTTGGGAAAGTGCTAATATTCATTGAAGTGCTGCCAGTGCCAAGGCTTCGGAACGCCACCCATTATCTCATTGTATTCTCCTCAAGTCACCCCAACAGATGAGCCTCGAATCACTCGGGGTCGGTCTTAAATGCGACCACCACATATTGACATATGTCTCCGGAGCACACCACAAGCAATGAAGCTTCCGGAGGAACCCTAACCGGCTAGGAGCCCAAGCTCCAAGGGTAACTAACTATTGGTGAAGAAATCTAGCAGGGAACACGAATCGGTTTGGTCAAGTTGTAGATCGAGCCTTGCTCTCTTAGGAATGGAGGTGGAAGAAGAGCTCTATATATAGTTCATCCCACTTTATGATCTTTGCATTCAGAGGGACTAAATCTCTAAATCAACTTTAAAAACATCTTTAAATTACATTCATGGGATGTCTAGAGGCTAAATCACTACCACATGCACATGGGGGCCTGAGACCCCGTGGGCATTGGGTGTCCAAAGATAAATGCATCACCCCATGCTCATGGTGGTCAAAGACCACGTGCACACTGATAACCCACAAGTATAGGGGATCGTAACAGTTTTCAAGGATAGAGTATTCAACCCAAATTTATTGATTCGACACAAAGGGAGCCAAAGAATATTCACGAGTATTAGCAGTTGAGTTGTCAATTCAACCACACTTGAAAGACTTAATATCTGCAGCAAAGTAGTATGATAGTAAAGGTAATAGTGGCGATAGTAACAATAATAGTTTTGTAGTGATTGTAACAGCAGCAACGGATAAAGTAACTTAGCAAAGATCAATATATGGAAAGCTCGTAGGCATTGGATCGGTGATGATAATTGTGTTGGATGGCATTCATCATGCAACGGTTATAACCTAGGGTGACACAGAACTAGCTCAAATTCATCAATGTAATGTAGCCATGTATTCTGTATATAGTCATATGTGTTTATGGAAAAGAACTTGCATGACATCTTTTATCCTACCCTCCCGTGGCAGCAGGGTCCATAAGGAAACTAAGGGATATTAAGGCATCCTTTTAATAGAGAACCGGAACAAAGCATAGCACTTATTGAATACATGGACTCCTCAAACCATGGTAATCACCAGAAAGAATCCCAATTAGTGTCACCCTGGGATATGTGGATCATAACTCGTAATAAGTGTATATAACTTGCAAGATAGGATCAAGAACACACATATATTCATGAAAAAATAATAGTTCATATCTGAAATCATGGCACTCACGCTCTAGTGACAAGCATTAAGCATAGCAAAGTCATAGCAACATCAATCGCAGAACATAGTGGATACTAGGCATTAAGTCCTAACAAAACTAACTCGATTATATGATAGATCTCATCCAACCCATCACCGTATAGCAAGCCTAAGAAGAAATTACTCACTCTCGACGGTGAGCATCATGAAATTGGTGATGGAGGAAGGTTGATGATGACGACGGCATCCATTTCCACCCCCGGAGCCCCGAACGGACTCCATATCAGCCCTCCCAATGAAGAACAATAGGTGGCGGTGGCTTCGTATCATAAAACGCGATGAATCCTTCTCTCTATTTTTTTTCCTGGCGAATAGGTATATATGGAGTTGGAGTTAGGTTTGCCGGAGGTCCAGGGGCCCCACAAGCTCACAGGGCGCACCCCCCTAGCTTGTGGATCCTAGGTGGCCCCCTCTAGTATATTCTTCCGCCAATAGTTTATATATATTCCACAAATATTCTCTGTTAATTTTTAGGTCAATCAAGAACTTTGATTTCTGCACAAAAACAACACCATGGCAATTCTGCTGAGAACAACATCAGTCCGGGTTAGTTTCATTCAAATCATGCAAATTAGAGTCCAAAATAAGAGCAAAAGTATTTGGAAAAGTAGATACGATGTAGACGTATCAACTCCCCCAAGCTTAACGCATTGCTTGTCCTCAAGCAATTTAGTTGATAAACTGAAAGTGACAAAGAAAAACTTTTACAAACTCGGTTTGATCTTGTTGTTGTAACCATGTTCAGGTTTTCTAGAAAGATTATGAACTAACCATATTCACGATAACATTTTTAGGTATCACATTTACTCATGTCAATGACATAACCAACTAGCGAGCAATATTAAGATATCTTGGATGACAACACTTTTTCAAAACAATCATGATATAATGGTATCTTGCTAGCCCTTTCTGAGACCGCAAAACATAAATGCAGAGCACCCCTGAAGTTCAAGCACTGACTAGACATTGTAATTCATGGTAAAAGAGATCTAGTCACACTCATACTCAACATTAACTAAAAACAAAGCATAAAAATGATAGTAGTGCTCTCCAGTAGGTACTTTAATGAGAAGATGATGACTCAACAATAAAAGTAAATAGACAGGCCCTTCACAGAGGGAAGCAAGATTTGCACGCGTGCCAGAGCTCGAAGGTTTTAAAACAAAGATGAATATAATTTTGGGAGGTATGCTTTCATTGTCAATGTAATGACCGAGAACTTTCACTATCTTCCATGCTAGATACATTATAGGCAGTTCCAAAACAGAAAGATAAATTTTTTTACTCCCCATCCACCAACAAACACAAGCCATGGCCAGCCGGATCCTCGGGTGCCCTCCATACCAACAACAATCCGGGGGAGTTTTGTTTCATTATTATATTTTGATTTTGATCATAGGAATGGGCATCCCAATTATCAACCACTTTCTCGTGAATGACAAGTGAATAAACGCTCATCGTGAAGATAACCCACCTAGCATGGAAAATATTGACCACCCCCTGTCGCTTCATGAGCGATTCGGGCATACAAAACAGATTATTATTTGAAGATTTAGAGTTTGGCACATGCAAATGTACTTGGAATGGCAGGTAATTACTGCATATAGGTAGGTATGGTGGACTCATATGGAATAACTTTGGGTTTTAAGGATTTGGATGCACAAGCAGTATTCCCACTTAGTACAAGTGAAGGCTAGCAAATAGATTGAGGAGCGACCAACTAGAGACCGACAACGGTCATAGACATGCATTGAGGTTAATCAACATTGAATACACGCATGAGTAAGATATAAAACACCATGAACATAAATATCATGGAGGCTTTGTTGGTTTTGATTCAACTACATGCGTGAAAATGTGCCAAGTCAAGCCACTTGAATCATTCAGAGGAGGATACCATCCTATCATACTACATCATAACATTTTAAAAGCATGTTGACACACAAGATAAACCATTATCCACTCCTAGCTAATTAAGCATGGCATGAGTAACAATGATCTCTAATTGTCATTGCAAACATGTTTCATTCATAATAGGCTGAATCAAGAACGATGAGCTAAACATATTTACAAAAACAAGACAGATTGAGTTCATACCAGCTTTTCTCCACCTCAATCAATTCATCAAATTTCGTCATTATTGCCTTTCACTTGCACGACCGAACAATGTGAATAATAATAAGAGTGCATGTGTCGTGCACTAAGCTAGAATCTGCAAACATTTATTCAAAGGAGAAGACATGGTAATATGGGCTCTTCGTTAGATCAACAATAATGCATATGAGAGCCACTCAACATTTTCATCGTGGTGTTCTCCTTACGACCCAAAGAGAAGAAAAGAATTTCAAAGAAACACACTAAAAAAATTTGGATTTTTTTTTGAAGAAAGCAAAATGAAAGAAAAGCGAAAACGAGAAAAATTATTTACACGGGAAAGCTCCCAACAAGCAAAAGAAGAACGAGAAATCTTTTTGGGTTTTCTTTTAACATTACTAAATATTGAACAGAATAAACTAGAAAGAACAACCGAAAAGAAATGAGAAATATTTTGGGGTTTTCGCAAATTTTTCAAACACACAAGAAGAAAGCAAAATAAAACTAGCATGGATTACACAATGAAAAAGGATGATCACCGACAACTGGAATGAATGTGTGAACCTGAATGTAATGCCAGTGAGAAATACGTACTCCCCCAAGCTTGGGATTTTAGACTAAGTTGGTCTATGGCGACGGCTCGAAGTATCCCTCTCCTAGATAGTACGGTGGATCCTAAGGGTTCCACTAGTCGGCGAGCTCCTATGGCTCCCACTGATAAACAGGCTCCTGATATGGCTTAGGTGCTGG
Organism: Triticum dicoccoides; assembly: GCF_002162155.2. Lineage (NCBI taxonomy): Eukaryota > Viridiplantae > Streptophyta > Magnoliopsida > Poales > Poaceae > Triticum > Triticum dicoccoides. Next base: position 156,173,163 of record NC_041389.1, read on the forward strand.
GGTTTCTATCAGACCCTAGTGTGCATAGATGTCCTCGGGCATAATAGTGTACCTGCCTGATAAAGATCGAACAAATAAGGTGGAGGCAAAGTAATAATCTCATGAGTCCCCTGGCTAAATACTAAGTTGTAACGAAGTCGCCTGTGCTTATCATTGTCAATAAAATGATGCCCCACCATACTAGCATAGTCTAAATATTTAGTAGGTAGCAGCCTCTCCTCCGCCTCCTATGTCTAATAGGAATCTCAAAATGTCTAGCGAGGCGGGAAACATATATGCTACCATAAATAACACCCTTCAAACGATTTGTGTGTAACAGTCGAGCGACCATAGCAACCAAACTAAAAGATTTATCAGCATATAAAGCATGGCACGAAATAGCAAGGTTAGGTACACTGAGCGATCCACTCTCCCAACGACCAATCAAACATCTCCCCACAAATAATGAATAGTAAAGTAAAATGGGAAAAATATAAATTGACCACTCTTGCTTCTGACACTCCTCTCTCTCCTCTCCCACGGTGGTTTCAAAAATGAAATCCTCCATGTCTCTAGGACGTGGATCAGTGAGATTGCCCTCATAAGGTATTTTCCAAACATTGCAAAAATCATATAGTGTCATTTCCTTTGGCACATCATAGAGGTTAAATTCTACCATTGGTGGTTCCTTCCTAGGATAAAAGTTAAAGCTTTACACGAAGGTGTTAGTGAGTAGGAGATATTGATTCAACTTATCTTCGAGGAAGGAAGTGATGCCGGCATTGTTTTCCAAGTAATAGAAATCCTCATAAATTCTTACCTCCTGCAAGAATGTGTCACTCGGCCACTCACACGGTCGAACCTGCGTTGCACGTGGAAGATGGTACTTGGGCTTCTCCTTCGGAGTTTCCTCCAAATTCCGGCTCGATGAGCCCCTTAACCACCTCCTCATGGTTCTCCCTTTTTATGAAAATTTCTGAAATTTTAGTGACTCAAAAATAAAAGTGAACCAAACTCGACAAAATCGATAGCAACTACTCCTACAAGTGTCTAGAGGCCATATCATGCACCAAAACTAGTTTGAACCATATAAATTTGACATGCAAGCTCAAGAACAAGGTCACCAATAGTAGCTAACTGTGCAAATAATAAACCACTAGAACAAAAAACTAATTGGACCAACGGAGGAGTCACATACCGATGAGCAATCCCCCAAAACAGTTTCAGAAACGGAGTTCCGAGCAAGGAGATCGAATATGGCAGCAAGATGAGCAAGAACACGGGTTTTGAGCAAGGGAGTGATTTTTTCTGGAGGAAGAAGAAGAGCATGGGTGGCTAGAATAAGTGAGGGGGCCTAAATGGGCCCCATAAGCTTGTTGGGCGCACCTAGGGGGTGGCGCACCCTGTGAGCTTGTGGCTCACAGGAGCACCCCCTGGGGTGTGTTCAGTGCAAATATTTTTTAAATATTATAGAAAAAATCATATTAAATTTTCAAGGCATTTGAAGAACTTTTATTTTCTGGTCATTTTTATTGCACGGATAATTCAGAAAACAACATAACCAGCGTATTTCTACTTTATTAATTCTAAATAACAGAAAATAAAAAGTGACTACAAAAGGTTTTGTTTACTAAATTCATCAACTACATGCTTGTCAAAAGGAATCCATTAATAAGGTTAATCAAGTCTTATTAACAAACTTCTTCTGAATGACATGAAACCGGAGAATCTTCATATAACACTAGGTTACCTCAACGGGATATGCATGTCCCAAACAATAAGAATTTCATATTTCTTTTTGACAGTAGGAATTGGGAATTCAAAACCTCCAATAGTGATTGTTTATTTTTTTTCCAATAGAGTTGATACTATTCACTTGAGGTTGTTTCTTCGGAAAGTATATCGTATGCTCATTACCATTGACATGAAAAGTGACTTTGCCTTTATTGTAATCAATAACAGCACCTCCAGTGTTCAAAGAGGGTCTACCAAGGATGATCGGCGTATTGTCGTCCTCGGGTATATCAAGAATAACAAAATTCGTTAAGATAGTAACATTTGCAACTACTATAGGCACATCCTCACAAATACCAATGGGTATAGCAGTTGAATTATTAGCCATTTGCAAAGATACTTCAGTTGGTGTCAACTTATTCAAATCAAGTCTTCAATATAAAGAGAAAGGCATAGCACTAACACCGGCTCCTAGATCTCATAATGCAGTTTTAACATAGTTTCTTTTAGTGAAGCATGTAATATTTAGTATTCCTGGGTCTCCTAGTTTCTTTGGTATTCCACCCTTAAATGAATAATTTGCAAGCATGGTGAAAATTTCAGCTTCAGGTATCTTTCGTTTATTTGTGACAATATCTTTCATGTACTTAGCATAAGGAGACATTTTCAGAATATCAGTCAAACGCAAGCGCAAAAAGACAGGTCTAAGCATTTCAACAAAGCACTCAAATTCTTCTTCATCTTTATTCTTTGAAGTTTTTTCTTCATCTTTATTCTTTGAAGCTTTAGGAGGAAAAGGCATGGGTTTCTGAACTCGTGGTTCTCTTTCTTTAAAATGTTTCCTAGCAATGAAGTCTCCCTTATCATATCTTTTATTCTTAGGTGTGGGTAATCAAGATCAATAGTAGGTTCTATTTCCACATCATTATGATTATTAGGTTGAGCATCAACATGAACATCATCATTATCATTGTTACTAGGTTCATGTTAATCACCAGATTATGTTTCAGCATCAGAGATAGAGATATCATTTGGATTCTCATGTGTGTCTACAGTAGGTTCACTAGAAGCATGCAAAGTCCTACCATCTTTGTTTTTCTTTTTAGATGGACTAGGTGCATAAGTATTAATTCTTTGAGAGTCTTGTTCAATTCTCTTAGGATGGCCTTCGGGATACAAAGGTTCCTGAGTCATTTTACTACCCCTAGTCGTAACTCTAACAGCATGATCATTCATCTTATTGTTCATCTCATTAAGCAAATCACTTTGTGTCTTGAGGACTTGTTCTACTTGAGTTTTTATCATGAGTGAATGTTTACTCACACCCTTGACATCATTAACAGTTCTAAACATAAAGTTTCTCAAGCGTTCAATCATATGAGCATTTCGTTCAATTGTCTACTAACATATGCATTGAAGTTTTCTTGCTTAACAATAAAGTTATCCAATTCATCAAAGCATTGACTAGCAGACTTAGTATAAGAAATATCACCTTCATCAAATCTATAGAGAGAATTTACCTCTACTACTTGTGTCGGGATATCGAGACCATGTATTTCTTCAATAGGGGGTAAATTCTTGACATCTTCAGTTTTAATACATTTTTCCTTAATAGATTTTGTTGCCTTTTGCATATCTTCAGGACTGAGAAATAGAATACCCCTATTCTTCGGAGTTGGCTTGGGTGATGGTTCGAGAAGATTCCAATCATCACTACTGCAGGTTGCTGCTAACGTGACACTATGATCAGAGACCCTTCAATGAAACTGTGTGCGATGCCATAATCGCAAACGGTGGTGTAAAAACCGTCAAAAAGGTGCAAAATGTTTGTGATGGAGGATGCATCAAACATGGTTCAGATTTTAGTTGCGTGTGCAATGCAGGGCATACGACTCAGCTCAATTAACTGTTTGCGATGAGGAGGAACAAAAGAAACGGGCAGCCAGATGAAGGTGTGTGCGATGTACAGCATACGGTTCACTCGGATGAACTGTTTATGATTAGGCAACACAAAAGAAATGGTCATCTAGATCAAAGGTGTGTGTGATATACGGCATGCGGTTCACTCGGATGAACTATTTGCATTGAGACATGAGAACAGAAACGGTTCAAATGAACAAGATGTTTGTGATATGAGGCAAACAGGTCTGTAATCGGAAACGTGTGCGAAGACCGATAACAACACAGACGATTACTGCTAACAAGCCGTGTGTGTTGTGAGCAAACGATTGCCGGTATACAATTGTGAGTGATTGATGAAAACATCACCGACGGGTTCCATTGTTTAGTCCGTATGCGATGTGATTTTCTTTGTCCACACAACATCTACGCTCTGTCTACAAAGCATCAACATATATACTTAAAAATGCGGCATTGCATAACCAAATTAAGCATACAATCACACAAGCGACTACACACATAACACTTACACACACCAAAGTAAGGAATTACATGCATACTAAAGTAGGAGAAACGATGATCTAATCATCTACTTATTGTTGCGACAACGCTTGCCATTGTTGTGCTTCCAGCTGGATCCCTGGCCGTTTTGGGGAAGGAGGCACTTCCTCATGTCAACGATCCACCTGTACATGCCGTAGCTCGTGTACGCCTCCTTGGCCGTGTACACGATGTGAGCTTTGTCGAGTTTCTCTATCCAGGCCGAGTGCCAGGCACGCTTGTCCTTGTTGCACGAATCCTTCATGTCTCTGTAGTAGGGGTCGATGATGGCCTCGGCGAGGTGAACCAGTGAGTCCTTCTCATGCTCCTTGATGCCCCAGATCTTGTATTGGCCCTGGATGTTGACAAGATTCTGGCAGGCGATACCCGAATTCTCGAGCGCCTTTACATCGTTGGTGATGTCCGCCATAGCGAACATGTAGTGGGGACTGTTGACAAACCTGGCAAAATGCTCGCAAGGCCTTGTGGCCAGGCAGTAGTGGTAGACGAGGACGTGTGGTGCATGCACATCTGGGCGACGGCGACCTTGGGACGAGACCCGGCACGAGCGCGGGTGTACTTGACGTCGAACCCGACCACCTTGTACTTCTCCACGGCTAGCAATAGCTCCATGATGTGAATGGAGTGCTCCACCCAGACCGGGTCGTTGGTGTACACCACCGAGAGGTCCATGAACCTGCTGTGGGTGTCCACCACGGCACGCATGGTGAACTGCTGCTCGTCGTCGGCAGCCGCTTGGAGCGCCATTGGAGCCGCGTAGGATACCCTCTAAGATTTCTCGTGGTGGATGTGCTTCTTTCAATGGTGGGGCACGATCGAAAGGTTGAAGAGACACAAGGGTTAAATAGCCGCTGTAATAAATGGGGGTCGGCCGGCCTGTAATCGTCACGTCTTGTCACGACGTTCATAGCGGAGGATTCCAGTGCACGCTTGACAACACCGCACCGCACGCGTGGGCTCGAAGAGGCGCCAAATGTATCGTCGATGATCCTATTCCCACGCTACCGTGCTGTTTACCGCACATGCTTCCTGCCTGGCTAGTTTGGCCATGCGTCGGCTAGAAGAGGGACAAATCATCGGCGTTTATTGTCAAAAAGCTTTGTAAAAATGAAGTGTGCGGAATGACTTCGATCATAAGTTTACCCGTGGGTGATGAGGTCAAAGTTACACAGAAGGGTGATGATGGACACTCAAGTGCGATAATTAATTCTGTGCTCTACTGTGCACACGATGGAAGAAACCAACTGTTTGCAATAATGTCGAAGATCGCAGTCGAGTTAGCTATACATATCGTGTGCTATGAGATCGACAAGGTAAAGTGGTTCGAGAATGGTTAATAAAATATAAGACCATTGCATATTAAGGTCAAAATAGTGCTAGCAATATATGAGTATCATACTATGCCATTTCAACGATTGTACCACAAAAGCTCGAAATGTTACAAGGTTCAAATTCAGAGTTATATGGCTCAAATTCGAAGATTACAAGGTTCAAACTGATATTAGAAATGAAATTCAGCTCATCAGCTGCAAACACTCGCGCTGATCCGCTGAACATGGATATCAGAGAGGTTCAAACTAATATCACTGCTTCTAAGTCTGGTTTCGAAACCTCACAATTTTTGCAAAGGGGTCAGCCACTGAGAAGTCATGTATGGGGTTGACAGGATGACTTCTGATTACTCTGTCATCTAAAGTTCCAAAATGAAATTCAGCATTTTTGGAGCCTACTCCATTCTGCCGCAGGCGCCGGCGCTGATCAACAAACCATTCATTTTTGTGAAATAAATGTAGGGAAAACCTCATTTCCTTTAGCACACTTGCTCTGAGAACAAAGAACCTGGCGAATGTAATCTCCGGTAAGGTCCCTCGGTAGGAGTTCAAAGTAATTTCTGAGAGATGCAGATCTAGACATCGACGTGATTGTTATATTGTATCACATTATCCACCACTGGGCCTAATATTATCTGCAAAAGAAGAAAACGTGTTAGTGCCTACATGCAGTTTTGAACATTACTACAGGCCTATTTGGTTTGCAGGATTTGCAAAATGCACTAACATGCCATCTTCGATCTGACATGATTAACATGGGCATTTGATTACATTCTAGAAAATGTAGCCTTCTTCACAAGAGGTTGGAGTGGGTGAAAAGTTCCCTAAGAAAACTAGTACATATGAATCCAAAGGAGAAATGCTTATTGATTGTAACCATATGGATCAAGCAACCAATATGGGGGGGACATGTATGTACTAAAATCCTCCAAAAGAACCTTCAGAAATCCTAGTACGTTGTCATTGTAAACTTGGAAAAAGGTGTCACAAATTGAACTCCCTTATGGTTAACATTTAACAGGAAAGGAACATCACCTCGATATATAGCTTCTCCAGGCACGGAAAGCATCTTAGGAAACTGACAACTTGCTCTAGGTTGGGGCCGATAGACTCTAGTGCCAAGACCTTCACTATGCGCAGTTTCAGGGTCAAGCTTGTCGGAATCATTGTCTGAATGACAAACGAACAAACATCTTCAAAGTTAGAAATAATGTTAATTTGTAGAAGGACAGGTAGAAGGCGGCTGTTGTACCTGAATGGGTGTGGATCCAATAATAAGTTTGGAGTATTTGTGAGATGAGTAGCCCACCACTGTCAATTTCGCGCGCAGAAATGACATTGATTCTTGTTGGACCTTCTTGATCAACTACAACTAATCTCTCAACCATACCGTGGTACACATCTTGTGATGTCTTCCTGCCGCACCAGTAACACAGATAAATAGTCTGGAGAGTCATGGAGGTGATGTGGAAGGTACTCAACCCATTGATCGCCTGAAGACGAAGGTACTCGAGTGCAGTACAGCCACGGAGCAGGCGCTCCATGTCACCATTTGAGAGGAAGATGGCGACGAGCTCGAGGTGCTTCAGTCGTGGTAGAATAAGAGCGGGCGCGTCATTAAGGGGGATGGCAGTTCCCGAACTTGGCAACGCGCAGCGAGGGCATGAGGCAGAGTGCGGACGTTGGCAGCGGCCGCATATGCCCATCATCAAAAGTGAGCTCCTCAAGCTGATCTAGGATGGGGGATCGGAACCAGTTTTCAAGCTTGGCTCGGTCCTTGCCGTTGGAACGGAACTTGCCCATTCTAAGGCCTTTGGTTGGGCCAAGGTGACTGCCGAGGATCTTGGAGAACGCATCCAAGCTTTTGCGATAGCCATGGCAGAGCTCATGGGTGTCGATGAGGTCGAGAGGGCTGGAGTTCCATAGGGGGCGCCACCGTCGGGAAAGGGCGGTTGTCCGCGCCCCATATTTTATTGGGAGGAGGGAGATGATGACTCTCAACATATCATCGGGGAGGCTGCTGATGAAGTCTAGGCTTGCTGGAGTCGCTTGCGGTTCTAGCTCGCCCCACCTTTGCTTGTTGGCAGCCCCATTCCCCACCTCCGGAGTCTCCTTGTCAGCGGCGCTTTCTGATAGAAATGGGAGTACAGGGAATATTTAGTTAAAACAGGGCAATAGAAAAGTGTATTGGTAACTAGAAGTTATTAGGGAGGAATATAGTAAGAAAAGGGAATAACAATTGGTTGCTTAAATACTACACAATTCATTTGACATTGTTGGGTAAGTCAACATGCAGATAGTTGAAAAGAAAACTTACTTAAAACAAAGTCTGGATGGATGATTTTGTCGGGGAAGTTAGCATATATCTCATGACCAGGCCCTTTTATGTGCAGTGTGATTTTAGTGCCAGCTTTCAGTACATAAAACTTTGTAATTTCTTTCCAAAAGCCAGTGCCAAAATAGGAGTCACCACGTTCATCAAGTCTTACAATAGCAACGGTTGTAAATCCATGGTTTGTGTGCAGTATGACATCCGTGGAGCCTTGATCTATGTAAAGGGAAAAATTGTGCACTACATAATTTGTTGAATAGCAAGGGATGTTCTACAGAAAATGGTAGGATTGTTAAAGAAAATATGGTAACATGCAAATATGGGCCCAAATTGAAAGAACTGTACAGTAGTTGAAATCGAAGGACAAAAATCTATAATTAAACAGATAGGGTAAACATGATGTCATGGAAATATGAGAGTAATCGAAAGAACAATACATCATTATTTTGCCTAATATAGAAAGAAGAGGGGGGAAATCCCCTTTGACGTATATGGTGCATGTGCCACCTTTTATCCAAATGTAGCAATATTTAGAATATGTTCAGGAAAGTAGGCCATGCCAACCGATTTAGGGTGAGATTGAACATACCGCGCGCGTCCTCAAGTTATCTGGTACGGTGAGATGGAATCTCTGGTGGAGGTCGCAAAGTCCTGAAGTGTCGGCGCACTGTACATTCTATGAATGAAAGAAAACCCTCAAATCAGCTCGAATAAAAATGAATTCACGGTGATTTCCGTCGGGTGATTAAAGGAGGCAGATGAACTGGGATAAGAGATGAGATAATATCTCGTTAAGTTAGTTACCTTGTCGTCCATGAGAAAGAACCCTCAGTACGGTAGATTGCCCAACCGAGCGGAGCTGGGTCGACCGCGAGCAGCGTCGAGAAAGTTGATGGCGACAGGCGGCGGCAAGCGGAAGTGGCGAAATGCGGTGGGCTTTGCCGGCAGCCTGGCGGCGGCGGCAGGCGTGGAGCTAAGTGTTTACCACCGCGATAGGCGATGCCATGGCATAGACACGAAGGAGCTTGTGCAGGTGTGAATGGGGAACGTACCGGAGGGGCCGAGGGTGTGGCGTCCGGGGTGAGGGTTTTTGTGACGTGGGGATGGTGAGGGTTTTCTTTTTCCTTTTTTGAATTGGGTGGTGAGGGTTTTCTGTCCCACAAAGAATTTTGGGGGCGACGGTTTGCTAGAGCGAGCCATGTGTGATTGATGCACCAGGCAAAATGAAAGTCATTACACGCGGTTCCAATTTTGGGAACCGTGTGTGATTGACATACTACCTTCGTCCTGGTTTATTGGTCCCCCTTTGTATTTTTTACCATATTTTGACCGAATATTTAACATACTCAGACATAGATAATAAGCGTACACGTACATAAGCATAGTTCAACCATCATTAAGCATACTCAAGCGTACATAGTTCGATACATCCCACATCTCGTCTCACATGCGGCCAGCACGATCCTGAAGCTTCTCCAGGTACTCGGCGTACACGCCGTGCGCCACCCTGCGTGAATACTTCTACTTGAAGGAGCCAACAGCCTGTCCTCTTGCATGTGCCAGAACACTTAGAGACGCGTCATGAAGCTTCTGGTTGCAAAATGGGCATCCATAGCCACCGTTCCAGGTCCTAATACGCCTGTTATGCATTCCCGCATAAAGCTCCCTCAAGATTTGCCTCTTCTACCTCCTCTGGCCATCTTCATCCTCGCTGTCCACATCGTCAGACAACACCTATACAAATAGTAAAACAAATTTGGCATCAAATCAATTATTACATGCCGTGAAGTAGGATTAGGAATTTATGGCTATTTATTTATACATATACAGAGATTATGGTTCGATTTTTAAGCACATTCGTCTATGTACAGACCAATGTTGAAGAAAATAATGGCACAAAAATATGTAAGTCATTCAAAATCAATTGTCAAGCCCTGGCTAGGAATTATTAGCACGAGCACTAACCCTAGTCAGATTACTAGCAGAAATCATCTGCACAGATGAAACAACTAATCACTTATCACCTGTACCATTCAAACAATCAATACACTACACGGATCTAACAAAACTTACTCAGATTTCATGGATTGGGAGAACATAACCATAGGATTTCTATTCCAAAAAGGGAGGAGGCAGGAGTAACCAGAGAAACCCTATGATCTATTTGACACATAAATGGGTATAGATGACTAACCAGCTGTCCATCATCATCGGAGTCGTCGCCGGAGTGGTCGTCAGAGTCGTCTCCGGAGTGGTCGTCGGTGTCAGTGTGGAACTTCTCCTCCAGCTGTGGAAGCTCGACACTGTCGATGACGTCAGGGTGCAGCGATAACTCGCCGGCGGCGACGGCAACCTTTGTCTCCATCTCCACGCCGTGCTCCGGTGCTTTAGCATCCCCGGCGTCGCCACTCCCTCCGATGGGGCGCGTCAGCGGCATCCTCATACACCGACGCCTGCTCGCATGGCACACGGGTCGTGCGGTGCCACGTATATTGTTTTTCTATTTGGATGATTAATGCTGCCGCTTTATTGCTTAACCGAAGCATGGCACGTATCCATTGTTGGTCTAATGCTCATGGTTCGAATAAATAATTCGTTTGGGATATTGGTTCCCAATTATTAATAATCTCCCGTCTGTAATTAGATAAAGATTACATCATAACTGGTTTCAAATTTGACAAAAAAGTACAATGCCACTTTGTACTGGTGTCCATATGACAACACGATAAGTTTCATGAACTTCAAATAAGTTTTGGATGTACTAGAATTTAAAAATCAAGATTCTCAATGTTTGAAATTTGTTGCACGGGGAGTAAACATGCACCCAGTGAGACACATGTGTTTTTGCAATCCATTTAGGTGCACTGTCACGTGTGCATGTAGCTCAAATTTGATTTTTGCACATTATACCCGTAGAAAATCAATCAATCAATGTACTAATATGTCTTAATGATCTCTGTGATTTTTTTGAAATTAAAATGTCCCTCCTTTGGTAACATATATGTTCACCGCAGGATAATTAATTTAACATGCATCGTAGTTGTGGTGGATTCGCGGTGTGTGTGTGTGGGGGAGGGGGGTGTGTGCGTCTGGGGGTGGCGGGTGGCTCGCAGTACACTACGAGTTGTGAGCCACCGTGTGGGTTGGTCGTTTTGTTAGGCAGATCGGTGCCACATCAGAGTCGTGAAATCGTTATTTAAAACATTACACAACCCTTTCATACATAAATGTTTTGGCCACATGCAATCGATGGTTGTCCTACACGACACTCGATACTCGTGTGTGACGCTTTTTGTGGGCCTGCGAGGTCGTCGTCATCACTTAGACGAACAGCCGGCGGTGAGGTTAATTTGACCAGCAAGGTAGAATCTTTTTTGTTTGTGTTATGGTGGTATATAGTACGCGTCGAAGAGGTGGGAGGGGACTAGCATATATACTATACGTACGTCCGTGAACAAGTACACCCCACTCAGTGTCGGGACTTTTTGGTTTCCGAGGCACGTGCCACATCAAAATTGTGAAATTGGCTATTCAAACATCACACAACACCGTTTTGGGCCACATGCATATCCTAGCTAGGACACTCACGTGTGACGCTTCCATCTGTGGGCCCACGAGGCCATCGTCAATGCATGCATGCATCACTTTGACCTACATCGGGAGAGGTTAATTAATTTCACCATCGATGAGGATTCTTTTGGGTTGTACATATATTACGACAGGAGCATATAGTATGCGGTGAAGAGGGGGGAAGGGGACCATCGTATGTAGTACACTTGATGAACCTCGCTCTGTGTGGGTGCATGGTTTATGGTTTTTGAGGCATGTGGCACATCAAAGTTGTGCATTTTGGGTATTCAACATATATATGTTTGGCCCACATGCAAAGTGGTGGTGGTTGTCCTCTCGCACCCACTTAAGAGGTTATCAGCGATATTGATGCTTTCCATCTGTGGGCCCGCTTGGTCCATCACTACTTTTTGCCTGACAACAACAGAGGTTAATTTGACTTACGAAGGGATTATTATTTTTGCTCTGGGATGACATGCATGATACAGTTTGAGCACACACACATGCATGTGTACGCATGAATCCCTCCCAGCGAGTCAAAGTGGCTAGTACAACGACACATCAGGAACCGATCTCGCTCTATGTAGGGAGCTAGTGTATGATTTTTTACGCACGCACCACATCTGTTGTGTATTCAAACATGCATGCACTCATCACCTCCATACATATGCATGTAGTGGTTGCCTTCGAACGGTACACTCCCTCACGTGGTTATCGGCGACAAGCCTATATATTCCCGGTTCATGTTATCGTAGTATAGGTCATGGTGAGATTCAACCTTAAGTTTGAGTGCATATACTATGCACGCATGCATGCATGAATCCCCGTTGTTGGCTTGAAGTGTGGTGTAACATACATATGCATCGTCAACCTAACCCTCACTCAGTGTGGGGATTTCTAGTTTGAAATCATGGTGCCACATCAAAGTTGTTCCATTGTTACTCAAAAACACACCTCTCCATAGATATGTTTGGGCCACAAAGATGCAGTGGTTGTCTTCGGGGACTAGCTACTTGCGTGATTATTGGCGAGCTAGCCCATCTCCGGGGTCGCATGGACGGCCATCACTTTGACCAACAACAAGAGAGGTTGTACGACCAAGGTGGATTATTCTTGGTCCGTTTTATGATCCATCTTGGTGAGATATGCCTCTCTGGCCCACCGACTGAAAGTGTGTGTGGGGGGGAGGGGGGTTGCTACTTTGCTAGGTGAACCTCGGTTGG
>NC_041389.1:156186475-156225711 GCF_002162155.2 Triticum dicoccoides
TTTGTGCCGACATGAGGGAGGAGGGGGCTGCTAGCTACTTCGCACTTTTCTAGGTGAACCTTGGTTGGGGGGGAGGGGGCATGCATTCATAGCTTAGGATTCCCTTCGTGCCGACACGAGGGGGGTGGGGGCAAGCAATACCGTGCGCTTTGCAAGAGAGGTGCAACATCGAAGTTGCATTTGGTATTTCAAAAATCAAACCACCCTTTTGATACATAAATTTGGTCCACATGCAAGTGTGTTCGTGTTTTGACCCTCTCCCACGTCATTTTTCGCCAAATTTTTGAACATTAGACAAGTTGGATGATGCAACAGACACGGTTCACTAAAACTAACCGTGTGCCACGCCGGTGCCCCTGTCACGCACACATCCGCACAGTACATTGGGCTCCATGAGGCTCCCCCTCTCAAAAATATCTGCTCGCCTCGAGGGTTTTTCTGTTTCATAACACACTGTTGTTATCTTCGGACCGTGTGCGATGTTTCTTGTTCCCAATCCCGCCTGCATCCCTAGAAAATATCTACCCGCCTCGAGGGTTTTTCTGTTTTATAACACACGATTGTTATCTTCGGACCGTGTGCGATGTTTCTTGTTCCCAATCCTGCCTGCATCCCTAGAAAATATCTGCCCGCCTCGAGGGTTTTCCTGTTTCATAACACACGGTTGTTATCTCTGGACCATGTGTGATGCACTATCATCAAAATTTTCAATAGCCCGACATTTCACTCCCGTGTTTGACTCCCGCGTAGTAAAATTTTCAGTACCCGCGTCATTTCCTCAAACACTCCCCCCCCTCCACACACACACAACACACACACACACACACACACACACACCAAAACCTCCTCGGGCGTGCGCACACACACACACACCCTCCCTCGCTCAAAACCCTAGCAAGGTCCCCGCCGCCGCTGCTGCCGCCGCCGCAAGGCCTCCATTGTCAACATCTGCCGGTTTGACCGTGTAGCTTACCCACCGATCTCTATACCCAGGCCGCCCTGAGTTTCTTAGATGACGCCTGCCAAACGCCCCCTTTCCCATAGATCCCCATCCTGATCCCCATCCCCCACTCCATAGCGTCGCATCCTAAGCCCTGCTACGCTTCCCATGGAGCGACTGGCCCAAAAGAGGTGTATAGCGGTCTCTTTGCCCGATGTCGCCGAGGAAGCTGACGACCGTTACTAGCGGCAGGCACTCAAGAAGTGGGCTAGAGTATGTGGGCATGTCTCGGCCGCTGGCTACGACATCGAGGCCATCGATAGCAATGACCTGAGGCAGGCTATGTCATAGGTTAAGTGGCCCACCCCCAACCCCTCGGGTTCAACCACCATCGACATCGCCCATGGCCCCGCCGCTGATCTCCTCTGGCTCGCTGTCAACAATTTTCCATTCTACATCGCCATCGAGCCCCTTTTGTCATTTCTGAAGGACACGTTCTGAGACGCTGGCTTGGGATCCACAGCTTTCGAGTCAGACCTCATCGATGACGACCACGAGGAGGGCACCCTCTCTGGCTCTTACAAGGGGAAAGATCCCATCTGCTCTTCCAAGGGGAAAGCGCCCGTCTGCGACACCAGGGAGGGCACCCTACAGTCGTGCTCTTCCAAGGGGAAGGAGCCCATCTACGACAACATGGAGCGCATCCAGGGTCCGTGCTCTTCCCACGGGAACAAGCCCATCTGTGACAAGTGAGGAAACACATGATTTGTTTTTCCGTGCCTCTTCACAGTGGGAAACCCATGATTTGTTTTGTCGAGTCCCTTTTGTAGTGTAGCGAGAATATGTCTAGTTTTAATTGCTATATCTGGTTGTTTGCAGTATGCCTTGTTTATTTCAGTTGTTCACAATGTGATGTTCTATATGTGCAATTATTTACTGTGTAGTACATTTCATCAATCCAGTTTTAAACATACCAATAGGAATGCATATATTTGCTTGCTATTAAACCTGTTATAGCTAGCATATGCCTCTTTTAAAGTTTTTGATTGTTCAGTTGTTTTTAGTTAGCATATGTCCAGTTTCAAATGCTATCTTTTGTTGTTCGTAGTATGCCTTGTTTATTCCAGTTATTCACAACGTGATGTTCTATATGTGCAAGTATGAACTGTGCAGTTCAATTTCATCAGTACCAGTTTCAACAATACCACTATGAATGACTACATTTGGTTGCTGCATCTTGTAGTTAACACGCATTTCCATTTTTATTTAACAATAACCAGTGTACTTAGACCGGCACAATACCAGTTTGAATGACTATGTTCACTTGTTGTTAAATGTTAGGCCTGTTGTAGTTAGCACACATTTCCACTTGTTTTGCTTTACTAGCGTGCTTAAACCTGCACACTAAAGCTATCTTTTGGAGATTATTTTGTCTGCCATGTATAATTTTGGTTGATGTTTAGCCTGTTGTGCTTAACATGCTTCTCGATGTACCTACACAGGACAATTTTGGGAACGACTATTGTTTGCCATCGAGGTTAGTTTCATCCCATGGCTTATATCTGCTCACTGTTCAGGATATCAGTAGCTAGTACCATATAGGCCTGCGGCTGATAAGGGACTAATTGGTGAATCAAACTTTTAACTAAATATATCTGCAACCCATTTATCGTTAGGTTAACTGGGGCCATATGTAATATATCTGAGGCTACATAGCAACATGCACTGTACTTAATGTCTAAATATGCAATCCTAGGCTACATAGTAACAAGGAAGAGTGTTACATTAATGTTCTAATGATGTCTAGATATACATAGAAGAGCAGTAGCAACAACAACACAACCCTATTTGGATACTCAACTTAGCTAGAGGTTAGAGTTAGTTTCTAGCTCATTACTAACCCTGAACTAACTCCATCCAAAGAGTTGTTTGGATGGCAGGGTTAGATTGACAATAAATGCACTAGAAGAACTAGCTCCAATTAGCACCTCTTGGGTTGGATACTTTTTTTGGGGTGGGTTATAGATGCAACTAGCTCAAACTAGCCATCATGTTTAGATATACTTTAGGGCTATTTAAGGTCGAACTAGCTCAAACTAACTATAACCATGGATATAGCAGCAGTTAATCAGTCGATAATTTGTAAGAATGCACTAAACTCCTTTCGGCCCATAATATAAGATGTTAATTCATCTAATATGTGAGTATATTGGATGTTATAAGATACTCCCTCCGTTCCTAAATATTTGTCTTTTTAGAGATTTCAAATGGACTACCACATACGGATGTATATAGACATATTATAAAAGAGTGTTGTACTGCATCATTGTGAAATTGTTGTTTAGCTTCTAATATTAACTTGGTGCTTTTAGGTACATATGTCATTGGTAAAGATCCGCGCTTCGACCCTTTCTACGTATGGGGCAATGAGATATTGATGAACCAGCATCAAGTGAGGAAGCTGATAAAGATTGTTAGTAAAATGGGTCCAGCGATGACAATTAAACTATTTGTTTACAGTTTATCCAAGACAACAGCAAACTGCGGGATGGTAAGTAAGAACTCTGTAGCCTTCTTTTTACTGCCCATAATGAGTTGTGTTAGATGGCAATGTCTGAATCCTTTGCAGTGGTTGCCAAAGCAGTTTACTCAAGATAACCTCTCAAACTACATGATTGGTGGGCATGCAAAGGTTAAAGTATTTCTACCAGAACATGATTATTATCTAGATGTTTTCATGAAGACCGTGAAGGATGGGTGGTCGGTCATCACAAGGGGTTGGACTAGAGTCATGTGTGCCTTCTGCATGGAGGAGGGCACAATATGGGCATTCCGCTTCACCTTGTTCAGCAACTAGAATATATTTCACCTCTTTATTTACCGTATTTAATAGTACAAGTATACAACTGTGGTTCATCATTCTTTATTTGGTTCTTATGTAATTCTTGAACATATATACCTATGATTCGAATAACGCATTGGTTGTTTGAACCTGATGGATATGAATAAAGTTGTAGCATACATTCAAATTCAAATTCAAATTCGGTACAATTTGAAATAGCAGCAATTAAATTACGGTGAAATTACACTCTCCAGGTTGTTATGGCACACACGGTTGGTAAAACACAAACATTTGCGATATACACCATAATCCGAGATGGTTCACAGAGAGTAAACGTGTGCAAGCATGCACACAATTGCCGTTTGCAAAGCGTCTGCGATGTCAGACAATATCACAAACGGTGCGGGCAAACTAAACATTTGTGTTAGTTGCCTTATCGTACATGATTTGCAACCATGAACTGTTTCTGATGAAGTATGCATCGTAAACGTTGCACCACAGAATTGTGTGTGCGATAGTTGTCGTATACGACGATGTTACGATGGTTCAACGTTTCATATCCCGTCTGACACTCGTACGACGATTAGCTAATCTTCTTAACAGTGAACCGTTTGTGATGGGTCGTGCATCATACACGTTCTATAATAGTGAACCGTTTGTGATGGGCCACGCATCATAAACGTAGCACCACAGAATACCGACTGCGATGGCAATGCGAGCAGAAACGAGTAGGAGTACTATAGGGGCCCTATCCCCGATGGTTTCTGGGTCGTGTGGGAAGAACCCCACATCGCCCATACTCACTTGGCGATGGTTCAAAATGACGTCGCGGAAAGGGGTTAAAAACCATTTGTATAGCACCAACGCGCACCAGTACATTATCATTCCTCAATATATTATACAATAGTTCTTTAGCTTCTACAACCAGCACAACTATCTAGGTAGTCCCTAGAAGCATCAGTTGGTCCATTATAAAAGATATCAAGTATTTCATTTTCCTTGAAAGGATGATCAGGCAAAGCATTAAGTAATTAGAGAAGCCTCCTCCAAGCTTGAGGGAGATTCTCTTCTTCAATTTGCACAAAGTTAAATGTTTCTTGTAAAGCAGCTTGTTTCTTATGAGCAGGAAAATATTTTTCAGAGAAGTAATATATCATATCCTGTGTACCCTTATATATATATATATATATATATATATATATATATATATATATATATATATATATATATATATATATATGAGATAGCCACACCCATATTGGGTGTCGTGCAGTTTCCCAAATCCTAAGTTTTACATGGTATCAGTTTAGGTTACGATAGATGTCTTCCGCACCTGCCGCCGCTGCCACTGCATCGACCACTGCAGCCCCAACTACGTCGCCGTTCCTGTCTTCCCGCCCACTGGCTTCTGTTCACCCCGGCCTCTCGTCGATGGCGGGCACCCCCACGGATCAGCCGCCGCCGTCGCCGTGGATCTCATCTGGTGGTGGTTCTGCTCCTACCTCGTATGAAGTCATTGCGCCGCCGTGGTCCTATGGAGCCTACCCAACCGCTCCCTGGCTGGCTCCTCCTTTGACTCCCGGCGCGCCTGTGGCGTATACCTCAGCGCCATATAGCGCTCCCACTCCTGTGCACTACTGCGCCTCTCCAGCAGTGCACTTAGGCGCGGCTACGACGCCCTATGGCGCGGCTACAACGCCGTACGGCGGCGCTGTGTCCGCGACACCAAACGATGTGCATCAGCCGTCGTGTCAGCCATCGTATAATGCTTCTACAGCGCCCTATGGTGTATCCTCTGGTGTTGCACCGCCGCTGCCGGATCCTGTTGCCACTACAGCCCCGTTCTACTTCGCACACCTCATCCCGCTGAAACTCACGACAGATAGTTACCTGTCGTGGTGTGCACAGCTGCTGCCGCTGCTTTGCAATCGCTATTTGGAGGGGTATGTTGATGGCACACTGCCGTGCCCTCCACCACATCATCCGACGCATCATACTTGGGTGGCCGAGGATCAAGCCATCCTCTCTGCTATTCAGTGCTCTCTCACGGAGGGGGTTTCGTCATTGGTTATCTTTGCCGCTATGTCCCGGGACGCGTGGACGGCCCTTCATATTAGTTTCGCTTTGCAGTCCCAGGCGTGTGGTATTCGCACTGTGCTTGGAGTGGTGAAGCTTAATGACCTCACCGTCACCGACTACTTCAACAAGGTGGCAAGGCTCTTGGTCCGGAGGAGTTCACCTCTTATGTGCTCAACGGACTGAGTGACGACTATGATCATTTGGTGGAGAATATCAATGGTCGTGACACTCCCATCCAGCCGCGTGAGTTGTATGCGCGTCTCCTCGCTACGGAGCGGCGCATCCAGGCTCGCTGCTCTACGTCGAGTTTCACCTCTGCCAACGCTGCAACGTGTGGGAAGGGCAAGCCTTGCAAGCCACCAACTGGTGGCAAACCTCCGCCGACCGCGCCTAACTCGCGAAACACCACTACCTCGACAGGAGCTCGAGTCTGTGCCTGTTGTCCTTCATGTGGCGCTCAGGTCCCCTGCCAGTTATGTGGTCTTGATGGTCACCTTGCCTCCCGATGTCATCGTCACTTCAAGCAGGATTTCCTGGGGATCGGGAACAATGGCAAGGGTAATGAGAAGCAGGCTGCACTGGTGAGTCATGAGCAGGGGCATACTCCTTCCTATCCAGTTGATGCATCTTGGTACATGGATACGGGAGCTACCAATCACCTGACGAGTGAGATGGGCAAGCTCTCTACACAGGAGCCGTACCGTGGACATGATCGGGTTCGCACCGCTAATGGGGAAGGTATGCACATCTCACATATTGGTCAGGCATCACTTCTTACACGTCGATCCACACAATTACATCTTCTTAATGTCCTTCGTGTTCCCACTGTTTCACGTAGCTTGCTTTCACTTCCTAAACTTACTCGTGATAATAATGTTCTTGCTGAATTTCATCCTTTTCATTTTTTTTGTTAAGGACCGGGACACGAGGGACGTACTCCTTAGAGGTCGACTACGTAATAATGGTCTCTATGCACTTGATGTGCCACCAGCTCCTAGTGCTTTCAGCGGTGCTCGTGTGTCTCCATCACATTGGCATGCGCGCCTTGATCATCCTGCCACTCCTATCGTTCACCATGTATTTCATCGTCATGAACTTCCAGTAGTGTCAAGTAAACATGTTGATGCATTTTGTGATGCCTGTCAGCAAGGCAAGAGTCATCAGCTTCCTTTTTCCGAGTCAAGTCGTGTAGTCAATAAACCGCTTGAACTTGTGTTCTCAGATGTATGGGGCCATGCCCAAACCTCTGTTAGTGGTCATAATTACTATGCCAGTTTCATTGATGCTTACAGTCGGTTCACTTGGCTTTATCTTCTTAAATGTAAGTCTGATGTGTTTAATGTTTTCTTGCAATTTCAAGCGCATGTTGAGCGTCTGCTCGGTCATAAAATCATTCATGTGCAATCCGATTGGGGGGGTGAATATCACAACCTCAATGCATTCTTTAATAAGCTTGGAATTACACATCGTGTGTCATGTCCTCATACACATCAGCAAAACGGTGTAGCTGAGCGTAAGCATCGTCATATAGTTGAGACTGGTCTTGCTTTGCTTGCACATGCCTCCATTCCTTTTCGGTTTTGGAGTGATGTGTTTTCCACCGCATGCTTTCTCATTAACAGACTCCCTACACGACTCCATCAGATGAAAACAACACTTGAGCTCTTGTTGAATGAAGTTCCTGATTATACATTTCTCAAGGTCTTTGGGTGTGCGTGTTGGCCACATCTTCGTCCATATAACCAACGCAAGTTGGAGTTTCGGTCTAAACAGTGTGTGTTTCTTGGTGATAGTTCTCTTCATAAAGGGTATAAGTGTCTTCATGTTCCCTCTAACCGCGTCTGCATCTCACGTGATGTGGTGTTTGATGAGAATGTTTTTCCTTTTTCCACACTTCCGGTCACCTCCACCACTCTCACTGCACCTGAGAAATCTGCTTTACCTTTGCCTGGTTAATTTGTTGATGTTTCATATACCCCCTTGTTGCTACCTAACCATGGTGCAGGTACTGGGCGTGGAGCACGCCTCGAGCTTCTGGATGAGCAGCTGCCCGCGTCCTCTCGGATGTCCGCCGAGCCCGCTCGCGACGTCACTCCGTCACCTGGCCTGCCGATGGGGCTGGCCACACCGGGCACTACAGGGCTTCCCGACGCGCCCGCCGAGCCGGCATCCTCACCCGCGCCGGCGTCCTCGCCCACGCCAGTGTCCTCGCTCGTGTCGACCGAGCGGGCGTCCTCTCCTGAGCCGACTCCCTCGCCTGGCTTGTTGCCTGGTGTGACTGGTTCTGTATCTGGGGAGCAATCTGCGTCGCCATCGTCATCTTCGTCGACCCCGTCTCCGCCGCCACCTCCGCCGCCTACCACTGTTCTACGTGCTCGTACGCGCAGTCAGAGTGGTATTTTTCGGCCGAAGGAGCATACTGATGGCACGGTTGCATGGATTGCGGCGTGTATGGCACAAACAGATGCTGACCCCACTACTGAGCCTCGGCATTTTTAGGCGGCTCTTCGGATTCCTCATTGGCGTAGTGCCATGGAGCAGGAGTTTCAGGCACTACAGAGGAATAATACTTGGCGCTTGGTTCCTCCTGTGTCTGGTGTCAACATCATTGACTCCAACTGGGTGTTTAAGGTAAAGAAGCATGCTGATGGATCTATTGAGTGATACAAGGCACGACTGGTGGCTAAAGGTTTTAAACAACGGTATGGTCTTGATTATGAGGATACCTTCAGTCCAATTGTCAAACCTACTACCATTCGTCTGGTTCTGTCCTTGGCTGTTGCCAAAGGTGGTCTCTGTGTCAGCTTGATGTCCAAAATGCTTTCCTCCATGGGGTCTTGGAGGAAGAGGTCTACATGCGGCAACCTCCCGGTTTTGTTGATCCTGCTCATCCGCATCATTTGTGTCGTCTTGATAAGGCGCTTTATGGACTTAAGCAGGCTCCCCGTGCATGGTATGCCCGACTTGGCTCGGTTCTTCGATGTCTTGGGTTTGCTTCGTCCACTGTTGACACATCTCTGTTCATGTTCCATCGTCCTGAGGTACCTACTGGTTTATGTTGATGACATTATTCTTATCAGCTCCTCAGTGACTGCTGCTGATCATCTGCTGTCTGCTCTGAGTGGTCATTTTGCTATCAAGGATTTGGGTGCTCTCCATTACTTCCTTGGTCTGGAGGTTTCACGGTCTTCTGCTGGCCTGACTCTCACTCAGCATAAGTATTCCTTGGACTTGCTGCGGGGTGCAGGTATGTTGCAGTGCAAGCATGCTACCACCCCTATGTCTGCGACTGGTCGGTTATCAGCCTTGGATGGTGCCTTGCTTCCTTCAGATGATGCTACAGAGTATCGCAGTATTGTTGGTGGGTTGCAGTATTTGACTATCACACGACCGGACATCTCTTATGCGGTAAACCATGTGTGCCAGTATCTTCATGCTCCCCGGACTTCACACTGGTCAGGTGTGAAGCGCATACTGCGTTATCTCTCTCATACTGTCTCCTATGGCTTACATCTTCGGTCTACCTCCTCGAGTGCACTCTCAGCGTTCTCTGATGCTGTTTGGGCTGGGAGTCTGGATGACCGGCGATCAACGGGGGGCTATGTTGTCTTCTTTGGTCACAACTTGATCGCCTGGAGTGCGCGCAAGCAGGCCACAGTCTCTCGGAGTAGCACTGAAGCAGAGTATAAGGCGGTTGCCAATGCCACGACTGAGCTCATTTGGGTACAGTCTCTCTTGAGAGAGTTGGGAGTCTTTCAAGAGCAGCCACCGGTTCTTTGGTGTGATAATATTGGTGTGACGTATCTTTCATCTAATCTAGTTTTCCATGCTCGTACCAAGCACATCAAAGTTGACTATCACTTTGTGAGAGAACGTGTTGCACAGAAGCTTCTTCATATTATGTTCATCTCCTTTAAAGATCAACTTGCTGACATCTTCACGAAGCCACTTCCACAACCTCAGTTTGAAGGTTGTAGACGCAATCTTAACTTATTTTGTACTTCAGCTCACAGTTAAGATTGAGGAAGGGTGTTAGATATTGTCTATACGTAGCTTCTATGTACACCCCGTATATTGTATTTGTACACAATGTGTACCCTTATATATATACGAGATAGCCACACCCATATTGGGTGTCGTGCAGTTTCCCAAATCCTAAGTTTTACAGTAGCAGACACTAAAAAAAGTAGAGAGGCAAGGATGGGTCAGTGCCCCTCTATCCGGAAGCCTGAGGCAGAGTATGTTTGCCTGCTGGCGGCAGCCGGCGGCAAAAACAGGTCCTGAAAAGACCAGTTTAAATGTTCACCTAAATCGACTTTATTTCAACAATTGTCTGCTCGTAGCTGCTGACTAATCACAGTGACTGCTGGTGTTCAAGTGCGTATGATAAGGTGGGTGTAATTACCGGCAGTTCCGAAGCTATTCTGACACTTATGTGTCTCCAACATGCAGGAATGAACAATTCGGCAAGTCTACAAAAGCCATGAAAAAATACTATAAATGATCAAGCAAGGACGATCTAGTTTTGAAGGCGACATTCGAATCAATTAGAGAATTGGATAAAACTGCAAATCTAATGAAAAAAGAACATGCCAGATTTCTCCCATGATATTATAGGCACCATTGTGAATCAAGATGTCGGTAAAAAATGAGTTCAGATGTTGAGTTTCGACCCGCATACTGTAGGCATCAATTCTGAATCTGAATGCTGGTAAAACACGGTGAATCCAGGAAGGCTTTTGAATTACCAAGTTTTGGTTTATAGAGGACTTTAAGTTACTTGTGTGTCCGAGTCTGCTACCAGTAACACTATGTTTTGCAATAAGCTTTTTAGGCAAACACATACAACTCTATTACTTAGAGATAAGCATGTTTACAAGTACAGTAGGTCATAAGGGAGACCCAGCGAAACATGACATATACTACACCTAAAGACAAAACATGCTTTGCAAGGTTCTGAGCCTCGAAATTAAAATTCCTATGTCTGTGAACAAAAAGATAGCTATCAATAGAAGTATTCCGCTCCTTGATCTCCTTGATGATTGCACCATAGGTTCCACAAGATCCATGTTCAATATATTTCACCACCATTACACAATTAGAAGCAACAACAATGTTTTTAAGGTTTAGATCCTTAGCAAGAGCTAGTCCTCCTCGGCACGCCAGAGCTTCTAGACATGGTGGTCTGTGGTGTTATTGACAACAATAGTCGATGCACCAACATATGCTCTATTCGCATCCCTGCAAAGAGCCATGGTCGCACCTTTAGTACCACAAGCAAAACCATCCACATTAGTTTTTACATGTCCCGCTTGGGGCGGTAGCCACCGCATACGGGTCTAAAGGGTAGGTCTAGATGCATGAATAGACATATGTTCCGACGCTTGTACCTCTGCTAAATATGACTCAATAAACTAATACATAGATAATGGGCTTTGGAAGATGTTCTCGTCGATAGCTTTTGGGCAACCAAAACGCCCAAAGAGAAACGATCATCTTGTAGAATTGAAATTGTGATACCATGTCATGCAACATGAATAACCACTCTTTTTTTTGCATTCGGCTCCGTGCATGACACCATGCGTATTGTGAGACTCTCGTCAGACAAAGCCCAGGTACAACAAGCCATCGAGTAGTAAATGAGAGAGTGACACCAGTAAATGAGAGAGTACACCACAAATCTTCCCTCCCACGGAGAGCACACGTGCTTATCGTCGCCATACTCCAGTGTTGTAACAAATCAGCTTTATAAAAAGACTGTTGTGCCAAACGCCAGATAAGTCCCTTCTGTTTTGAGGGAATCGACAGCTTCCAAAGTTTGGTCAAAGATCTTCCTTCGCATCTAAATAAAAAAAAAAATCTTCCTTCCTTAAGACAGTTCGACGGTCCTGCGACACCGTCCAACCAATTTTCCCTTCTAATCTTTGTCTACGAACATCCGATATGCACGCCCGATGGAGAAAAAACCTTTGCGGTCCAAATGCCAAGACCAGAAGTCCGTGATCTGACCCGATGGAGAAGTCCGTGATCTGACCCGTGCATCGACTATTGATCCCAAAAAAAAAATACTAAGGATAGCATCCGCGTCCGTCCGCAGAAACACGTGGCGAACAAGTTTGGAGTTCCAAGTAGCTTCCGTGTGGTTTATCGTCTCATGCAACATCTGTGGCGGGTTCTGGATCAAAGGCATAAGTGGTATGAGCAGTGGTTCCCTAGGTATCCAACTGGAGTCTCAAAAATCTGTCAATCGTCCATCACCAATGCAACAAATGAGGCCTTGTCGAAGAACATCTATGCCATCCTCAATTGCCCGCTACACCTTTGATGGGGGTTTGAGTCAAGTTCCGCATCTAGATCAGCCATCAACGTTTAGATAACTTAGAATAGACATCAACGTTTACCACATGTTTTGGGTATCACATTTCATTAACCAAACATGAGTTAATAAGTACTAAGATGGTACTCCCTCCGTAAACTAATATAAAAGTGTTTAGATCACTATTTTAGTAATCTAAACACTCTTATATTAGTTTACAGAGGGAGTATGTTCTTTCTTATGTTCCACTACTACCTAAACGCTCTTTTTTAGGATGGAGTACACGTAAATTTTTTGCACATGTCAGCCATGGGTTCAGTCCTCCTAGGCTTACACCATTACACAAATGCTCGTTCATTCTCTGGTATTTGAACAGCCTTCATGTGCTTCAATAATTTTTTGAGCGTCTTCCATAAGCGTTTTGAAGGCCACATATATGCAACAACTGATAGAAATAAAGTAAGCATATTCGCTGGGTTGCTGGTCTTCTACAGAAATTGAGCCAATACGTTCTAATAAAAAACAAGTACTTAAAACTACCAATGACAATGAGAGGAGACAAACACAGGCAACGGAATGATAAAAGGCTACCCCATGGGTAATTAACTCATGTTCAACAATTACATCATTCAGTATCCATCAAAATATAAAGCCACTCTCAGAGTACTGAGCAATCATTACTGGAATTGAAATTAAGCCTTCTATTAAGAGTTCCATTACTTCATCCCTGATTAGCTTCACTTCAGGGTAGCAGGACCAGGTGAATTAACGGTACTGCAACAAAAGAACATAATCCAATAATTACAACGCTAGTTTTGCACAAACGAAGGAAATGGTATGTCTAACTACAAATTCTAATATACTAAATGTTTTATTCTAGACTAGAAGGCTAGATGCTGAAGAAAGGATGCTGCATAAGAACATCAAGACAACTATATCAAAGCTTGGCTATTATGTTATCTGAACCATAAGCATTTCAGAAATCACCAGGCCACAATAGAACTTGTTCCTCAATGTAATAAAATGCCAGCAAAACACATCTGAATACAGAAACTACGAAGTAAATGAGCCAACCATAGAGAACTATACAGAGCACATTAATTTGTTAACCAGTCAGTTATCTCATTTGTATGTAGTCTAGGAATAGGTATTGATCATCAAACACTAGAGAAGGCATTAAGGATTCACACATCTATCTAGAGCTAATGCAATACCAAAAAAATTATAAGTCATAACAGACATTTTAAGCCGTTTACTTGCAGACTACATATAAATAGGAAGGGAATCATGACTTACAAAATAATAAGAACATTTCAGATTGTTTCTGGTGTAACAATAATGTTGTTGTTGTATACCTTGATGAAGCCAATGTCCTTGGCGTTGCTGCGGAAACACTGCCTGCAGCACATCAGCCCATACTTCCTGATCAGTCCATGGGAGTTTCCACAGACCCGGCTGCCAAAAATAACAAACTTGGGGTCAGTACAATCACTCATAAGCATACTGGTTCATCACAATATAACATCAGTGATCGAATGGTACGCCAGACAAGTCAGCAACCACACACTATTTCAGTTTGTTACCGCACAGCGTTTGAAGAAATGCTTGTTAAGTCAAAGAAATTAACTAGGCAATTCTAGCAATACTTTCCTAGTTCTGGTCGCATTACTTGTTTGTGAAGCTACTTGCACATCACAGCAAGCTCTTAATGGTTTGAACACATCTAACAGAGTTAATCAAAAAAGATTTTAATCGCCATATGAAGGACGCCAGAATCGGATGATACATGTAGCCAACTGCATCGCCGAGAATAGCACAGACAACCGCAACAAAATACACATCATATGAAGATGATAATGACTTCATCAAGGCATACAATCAATCAATGTGAGAATGTGACCGATTAATCAGTACCTGACCACACCTAACACACTTACATATGAGATGTCAGCAAACAAGGTTTTAATCGCCATATTAAGCCCGCCACGATCGAATGATATATGTCGCCAACTACATCATCTAAGACACAGATCCGGCCGAACGGTTGGTCTAGCTAGGAGATATCTAGCCGCGGAACGAACTAGGCATTTTAAGGAGATGGAGGGGATCGAGGCGGTGGCAGAAGTATTACCAGACGCGGGAGCCGGGCCCGTAGTTCTTGGGGTGGGAGTTCCAGACGTTGGAGTGCCCCATCGTTGCCGCCTTCTTGTTCGCCTTCCGCCTGCCGCCGCCGGTTGCTAGGATGCGCGTGGGAGGAAGAAAGGGTAGGTGGCGGCGGTGCGAGCGGGAGAGGCTTATATAGATAGGGAGACGCCGGTAAACCCTAAGCCAAGGGCACGGGTTGGATTGGGCCCAGGCCGACACTTAGCCCCGTATACGGGCTTAAAGGGCCTCTTTGTTAGGCCCAGCCAATCATGAGCATTTGGGCCTCAGATATATGTGCTGTATCATCTGCACGACTCGCCGTGGCCCGTGAGACTCGTCGGGAAAAAAAATCGTCTTCTCCTGCTCCACTCCGCCTCGCCGAGGATGTCTTCCGCCGCCGGAGCCGGAGCCGGAGAGCACTCGTCTTCATCCCGACCTGTCCGTGTGAACGACACCCCTACCTACCGTCTCTGTGTTGTTTCTTACTCCACTGACGTGTCCTCGAATGTCTCGTCGTCGCAGGGGAAGCAGAGAGAGGAAGGTGCCGACGATAGCAACCGCAAGGTGGACGATGAGGGAGATCTGAGCCTGGAACTCTATGGCGCCGAGGCGGGGTGGGTGGAGGCGCGGACCAGCTGCCCACACCTCCCTGCAATGCCCGCCGCCAGCGCCGACGAACTCGCGCGCGTGCCCGCGTCTGATTCCCAGTGCTCTAGGTTTGTCTCACCATCCTCTTCGAGTTTGGTGTCTCGCGACCCTGGGCCTGACATGCGGATTGTTAGGGTTCTTATCTGCTGTTTGATGCTCTCCCCTTGAGTTCTAGTTCGCGGTGGCACTATTTGGCCGAATCCCCAGCTCCCATACTTCAGTTATGGTGAAATATGGCTAGATAACTTAAATTGACAAGGAAAAGGGATTGATACTTGATGACAATGCGATTGACTGGTACTAAGTTGTGACTCGAAAGTGTTATGGCAAGTCATATATATGTATGGTTGACATCACAGCTTTCGTTAACGAAAGTGCGGAGATGACGTGAGTTGCCACCAAGGTTTGGTGACAAGAATATCATCCTCTGTCCCATAGCATTCCGATGCTCTGCTCTAGTGCTGGGTGTGTAGTATGTCTCGGGAAGTAGTTGAGTAACTAGATGATTTTGAAATGAGTAGTTGCACTGCTGATTAGTTAGATTAGAACTCAAAGATCATTCTCTATTCGGTTAAATGTGGACCATGAATGTCACATGAGGTCACTGGTTTAGCAAAAGAAATCAAGTCATGCCCATAGAGGACATGCTTGGATTTATATAATACCAAGCATTTATGCCAGATGTGGAAGTGGTTCATTTATTACCAAGTCCAGGATGTGACAAAAGTACCTTCATATTTATGAATGAGGGTTATTTAGATTACTAACTAGAAGCTTCACTTCATGATTTCTCCTTCGCATTATTCTCACTGTATCAACATATGGTTCATGTTGTTGTTATTCCTGCATCAATTCTGGTATGCAATTCCTCTGTTTATTCACAATATTTTTAGTTGTCAAATCACTTCCAAGTGGCAGAATGGAAATATGATTTTAAGATGTGATATTTCCAAAGAAAAAGAGTTGTTGGGTTTGCAAAATAGGATATCCTTTTATCAGGAAAACATCATGGAGAGTGAGCTTGATTGTCCCCTTTCTATGGTAGGTCGAAAATATGAGTTTCTTTGGTAGAATGATTGCTCAATGGGAAAGTTAGATGATTGTGGTCTGGATTTTGAAGGTACTATTGAGTACATTCCTTATTGAAAGTTAGTAACAGGCTAACATCTAGTGAGCTGGTAACAGTATGGCTTCCTCCTCACTCTGTTCTACTCCCTCCGTCCCAAAATATAAGAACGTTTTTGACACTATGCTAGTGTCAAAAACGTTCTTATATTTGCTAGTGTCAAAAACGTTCTTTTATTTTGGGACGGAGGGAGTACAACTGAATGATTTATGTATGCGTGCATTATACATGAAAAAGCACATCCCTGTTGATACTTCTTATATGACTTCTATAACCAAACCATGGTTTTCTGTTTCATTTCACCTGAAAATGCTGTTTACGATTTCATGATGCACCATAAAATTAATAGGTTGTCAAACATTGTCTATGTGTATCTTCCTTGCATGCTTGTTGCTATAGCATCTGGATGTTAATTGCCTATAAACACCAAAAGCAGTGTTAAGATTTTCCAATGAGTTAAGTTAGCCTGTGGCACAAGGTAATGCATACCCCTATCCTTGTATTGAATCTGAATGAACCTCATATGCTCGAATTTAGGACAAAACATAACTGTTGGATTTGATGTACTTCATATGTTCATGTCTTGTGTTTTCTTATGAGCATTTTTCCATGCAGATGTCATCACCCTTCTGAAAACTGGTTATGCTTGATCTGCAAAGATGTGCTGTGTAGTCGTTTTATCAACAAACACATGCTGTACCATTATCAAGAAATGGGCCATTGTATTGCCCTGAGCTTCAGGTAAATTGTTCAACTTCCTTTTGCTTAACTTTATCTTGGACTGCAGAGAATTTTCACTGGCTGCATTTTTATGATCAGGGTTCTCCAGTTCCAGTAGTCAGTATGCCGTGTTTTTTTTGTTAGAGCAAAGTATGACGTGTTCTAAATCTAACGGTCACTTGTGCCAATGTGAAACGGTATTGTTGCGCGCTCAGTATAGTACTCGTGTTAATCAGCCAGAAGTGTTAGTTGGAAAATAGAGATCAATGTCCTTGTTAGGTTGGGTAATTGCCTTATAGATATATTAGAGATAAGTTTCCTTGTACTCTCGATGGGTTTCGTAGAGAGATTGGTTCTTAGGGATCAAATGAAGTCGTCCTAAAAAGCATGGATACTGCGACACGGGATACGGCATTTTTCAGAAACACCCATCGGAGACACGGCAAGTATATATAAAAATAAATAAAAATATGCCATGTAATATAGAGTTAAAGACAAAAAAATTAGAAAGAGATACTTCTCCATTTGTTGTCTCCTATTTGAAGTGCTTGGTTGAATCATCCAGACCAGATCCATGTCATTTCAACTTGCAAAACACATCAAACAATAGTCTAGTATTAGTATCAGTCTATTAGAGACATAAATCATAATAATATGAAGTGGTACTTGACAAACAGCAAAGAAGTTTGCTTACCCAATCTGCAATGCTAGCCCCCAATAGCATTAGGCTAGTCATAGTGGGAAGTAACTTAGACTAGTAACGTGCATATGTTACTAGTCTATGTTACTACCTCCATAGTGGGTAGTATCATAGATGTGATAATATAGAGAGCTTCATTTATTACTCTGTAGACTCATTTTACATTGGGAATCACTATGTGTTGAATCGGGAGATGGGTACCTTCAGACAGCGGCCTCGCTTCCTGTCTTGTTGCCTGCGTGAGTGTGTGTCTCAGATGTGGCGGCTGTGTCAGGACCCCGACTCAATGCCACATCGATCTAGCATGTAACACCTCATATCACTTTGCGGCCTCACGCACGGTATCCCCACGGGGGTCGCCTTACCTTTGCCCGGGACCGTTTGCGCCTTTTGGCACACGTATATGACAGTGTCGCTAGCATCCATATGATAAGGAGCCCGGGCTGACATGGCTAGTCGTAAACCCAAAGTGGCACAAACTTACAGGGACAGGCATCCATGACCCAGCATCGAACGTGTCGGTCATCGGCGAGTGAATCCAGGCTGTAGCACTGGGCTAGCAGGACTCCGGTGAACCGGGCTGTAGCGGGCTAACAGGACTCCGGTATTCATCGCGTGACATTTCCCCGAAGGGACAGACACAGGAACGAAGAAGGACACATGCCGGCCAGCCTAAGTGTTCCGGAGCAGTAGCAAGCTACCATGGCTCAGTGGAAGCACTAGGAGACATTTCCCGGTAAGAGAGGCTACTAAGGATAAACAACTAGATAGTCAGATCCCACACATACCAAGCATTTCAATAACATACACACAATATGCTCGATATGTGCAAATACAACATGGCATCACAACATGACTCTACAACTCAAGTATTTTATTCAATAGGCTCCGAGGAGCGAGATATTACAAACATGGGCCTCACGACCCAACATTCAGAGCATACAAGTCAAAGCACATGCGGAAGCTTAACATGTCTGAGTACAGACAACTACAAATGAAAAAGGGTGAGAAGCCTGACTATCTACCAGATCCTGCCGAGGGTACAAGATCGTAGCTGAGGCAACAAGCTAAACGTCGAAGTCCACGCGGAACTACTAGCGAGACTGAAGTCTCTCTGCAAAAACATAAATTAAGCAACGTGAGTACAAATGTACCCAGCAAGACTTACATCAGAACTAACTACATATGCACCATTATCAACAAAGGGGGTGGTGGAGTTTAACTGCAGCAAGCCAGCTTTGACTTGGTGGCTATCCTGAACTACGACTGCAAGCAACTCTTTTGAGGTGGCGCACACGAGTCCACATATTCACCATATCAATACACCACTATGGATCCGCTCCTGTCTCCCTACGAGAACGCCATCCATAGCACTCACGCTTATCTTGCGTATTTTAGAGTATCCACTTTTCACTTGTCTATGAATTGTACAGGCAACCCAGAAGTCCTTTTCCGCGGACACGGCTATTCGAATAGATGATGTTAGCCCTGCAGGGGTGTACTTCTTCACACACGCTCTCACCACTTACCGCCGTTTACACGACATGTACTCGGCAACCTTCAAGCGGAAGCCCAGCGAGGGTGTCGGCCACGACCTGACTAACCACACAAGTCTCTCGTCCAGGTTTATCGCCTATTCGGGTTCCATCCGCAAGGAGATCCGGCCGGGGTGTCGCTCACGGCCCCAAACGATGTGAGCAGGGTTCCCAAGCCCACCTCGACGGGTGGATCTACGCTTGGTACACCGTGCCACTGTGCCTAGTCTGTCCCAAGCCCACCTGTACCGGGTGCCACTTGGTAGACTACTAACACTACCTACAAACACCAGAAACTAGTTGCAACTCCTGGACAGAGATCAGGTTGATTAATAAGTGAGAGGGGCACTTAAGCATTCCAATGCGTGGTAGTAGCTGTTCATGGATCACAAACACAGAACTCAGTTCCTGAGGACGGCTTCAATGAGGCAACCCACCATGTACTCCTACATGGCCTCTCACCGCTACCTTTACCAAATCGTGTTCACACACTTAGCTCACACACAGTAGGACATGTTTACACACCTCCAATTCATCCCCGATGAATCAGACCTGACACAACTCTAAGCAATAGCAGGCATGACAAACAAGCATGAATGAGTAGGCACATCAGGGCTCAAACAACTCCTACTCATGCTAGTGGGTTTCATCTATTTACTGTGGCAATGACAGGTCATGCAGAGGATAAAGGGGTTCAACTACCGCAACAAGTAACAGTTGTATCGTTGTTGTCCTAATGCAGTAAAATAGAGCAGGAGCGAGAGAGTGGGATTGTATCGGAATGAACAAGGGGGTTTTGCTTGCCTGGCACTTCTGAAGATAGCATTGAGTCTTCATCAGTGTCAACGATCACAATGTCGGTACAACGTCTACCGAGGGGGAACAACACCGACAAACAGAGAAGAACACGATCAATGCAATGCACAATATGATGCATGCTATGACATGGCATTATGAATGTGTTTTGGGCTAATGCAAGCTAGATCAGATTGAGATGAGTCCATTTGAACCAAAGATTCAAATGCAAACCCATTTTAAGAGGTCATATTAGTGCATTAACTTGTTTCACCTAAACAGCAAGGTTAAAGTGTTCTAACATGCATGAAAATGGTACAGATGGATAGAGTGCATTTTTCTGATCATTTTTCATATATAATTTGTTTGATTTGGAGCTACGGTTGATTTTCTATGATTTTTAGAAGTTTTGGTTATTTTCTGGAATTTCCTGAATAAGAATAAATCTAGAAAAGGCATTACTGCATCAGCCTGACATCATCATGACGTCAGCAGGTCAACAGGACACGGTCCGGGTCAAACCTGACCAGTGGGGTCCACTGGTCAGTGACTGGGGCTGATTAGTGTCGCTGACATGTGGTCCCAGTCAACAGCCACGTCAGCTGGGTCAATTCTGGCGCGTGGGGCCAGTCAACGTGTGACGTGGCCAGGTCAAACTGACCTGTGGGGCCCGTAGGGTTGGTTTAATCTAAACAGGAGCTAATCCAGGGTTACTTAATCAGCGGGGCCCAGGTGTCAGTGGCTGCGGTGGTAATTAGTGGGTGGATTAGACCTAATCTAATCACGCCACGTCGACGTCGCCGGATCAACTTGCCGGCGACCTTAAGGGACGGCGGTGGCTCATCGGAGTTTGTCGGGGCGGCGCTACAGGCCGCGGCTGGTCGCTCTGAGGGCACCAGGAGGGAGCCCGCGCTCTTGCGCATCCAGAGAGCCAGGTGGGAGGGGCTGGGGTGGAACAAGCTCGCCGGAGTCGAGCTCGTGGCGGCGGCCAGCGGTCGGGAGCGGTCGAGTACGGTGGTAGAGGGCATGGGAGGGGAATCTACTGGTGGCTGCAGGTTCGTGGAGGCGCGTCGAGTACGCTGGTGTGCTCGGATACGGGCTGCAGTGCGCATAGCCTCGTCTGCACCATCGCCGGCGGCGAGGAGCTCACGGCTTCGGTGGAAACGGCGGCTGGGGGGTGAATTAAGCGACGGGGTATGGGGGAAACGGTGCAGAGGCTCACCGCGGTTCTTCTGGTGCTGCTGGAGAGGCAAGGGAGACACGGGGTCCGGCGAAACGTTGGCGGGGATCTCCGGCACCCGAGGACGGAGACGGTGGCGTTGGCGAGGCTCCGGAGCATTCGGCGTTGCGTAGCTCAGCGAGGAGGTCGAGGACGACGCGTCGGAGCTCCTGGACTGGTCGGGGAAGCGAGGGGGAGGCGGTGGGCACGGCAACGCCGAGCGGCGGCGACAGCGGCGCTCGGGCGTGTTCGGGAGAGGGAGCAGGGAGGAGGAGAGAGGCCAGGGAGCGAGGGAGAGGCGAGAGGGGGGTTCGTGGTGTCTCCGTGGCACGCCTGGGGGGGTCAAGGCTGCGCGGCTGAAGCAGGAGGTGGCAAGGCGTCGTCGGCGCGCTTGCCACGCACCTGTCTGTCCTCCTGGCAGGAGGAAGACGACAGGGGGAGGGCTGCTGGGCTGGGCCAGCAGGTGGGCTGCCAGCTGGGCCGGCCAGGTAAGTGGCCCAGGTAAAACCTCTCTCTCTCTTTTATTTATTGTTTCTGTTTTTCTATTATTCTGTAGTCTTTGTGGCTTTTCTAAACATACCTAGACCCTTTCAAAAATCACCAAACTGCACATGCCCACTGTATAGAATATATCCAACATGGGACATTTCAATTTAGGATTATTTGGACATTTAAAGTATTTACTAGCATTTAAATGCCCAAATTCAAATACTATATGATTTAATTCAGAGCCCAAATATGTCATGGAAAAATGTGCAACACCTCTGGTTATTGTTTCCAACACTAACCAGAAATGACGAACATTTTTAAAAGCCATTTGGAATCACTGAGAATATTTTAGTTGAACCTAGTGAATTCCTTTGATGCTAGGGTTTGGGCAATCCCCATTTCAAGTTTCAGATAAATTTTAGACATGATGCATGGGTGCTGATGCAACTAATTACAAACAAATTCTAGGGCTGTGACAGGCTGTCACGGGACAAGAGAAGAGGGGCTCCTCTTCTAGGTCAGCACCTCTCATGGGCTTGGGCCCAAGAGACAGATCTTGATGGGCTAGGGCCCATACCGGTTCAACACTCCCCCTCAAGATGGGTGGTAGATATCTATCATCCCCATCTTGTCACACGCTAAGTTACAGTCCTTTGTTCCCAGTCCCTTTGTCAAGCAATCTGCAAACTGCTTCCCAGAGCTGACATGAGTAAGGCTGATGATCCCAGCATCAAGTTTCTCTTTAATGAAGAAGCGATCAATTTCCACATGCTTCGTTCTATCATGTTGAACTGGGTTATTAGCAATGGCTATAGCTGACTGATTGTCACACCACACCCTTAAGGGTCCCTTCCTCAAAAGTTTCAACTCGCATAGTAGGTGCTTCACCCAGAGCATATCACACAACCCTCGAGATAATGCTCTATATTCAGCTTCTGCTGTTGATCTAGACACAACAGTTTGTTTCTTGCTTCTCCATGACACCAAATTTCCTCCCACAAACACACAGTAGCCTGAAGTTGATCGTCTATCATCTTGACAGCTAGCCCAATCAGAGTCACTATAGCCATCCACCTCAAGATGTCCACTCTTTGCAAACCACAACCCTTTACCCGGAGTCCCCTTCAAGTATCTCAGGATTCTGTGAACAATATTCAGATGCCCACTCCTTGGTTCATGCATGTATCTGCTCACCACCCCCACGGCATACGTAATGTCAGGCATGGTATGACACAAGTATAATAACCTCCCAACCAGCTTCTGATAATCTTCCTTATTCACTAGCTCACCTGATTGTGCTGTTACTTGATGATTTTGTTCAATCGGAGTAGGGGCTGTACGACATCCCACCATGCCCATGTCACTCAAAAGATCCAAGGTGTATTTTCGTTGGCACAAAGATATTCCCTTCTCTGTCCGAGCCACTTCTATGCCAAGGAAGTACTTTAGATTCCCAAGTCTTTTACCTCAAACTCCTTGCTCAGACACCCCTTCACTCTCTTTATTTCCTCCTCATCATCTCCAGTGATGATGATATCATCAACATACACTGCAACAATGGTGATCTTCTTATCAGTGTGTCTATAGAACACTGTGTGATCACCATTACATTGGCCATACCCCATATTCCAAACAGCTCGTCTGAACCTATCAAACCATGCCCTCGGCGATTGCTTCAGACCATACAAGGATTTCTTCAGCCTGCATACCTTCCCCGTAGTCTGTTCTGTGCCAAAACCTGGCGGTATCTCCATGTATACCTCTTCTTTCAAGTCACCATGTAAGAAGGCATTCTTGACATCTAACTGGTGCAATTTCCACCCAAAGTTTGCAGCACATGACACCAATACTCGTACTGTGTTCATCTTTGCAACTGGAGCAAATGTCTCATCATAGTCAATTCCATAAGTTTGACTATATCCTCTGGCGACCAATCTAGCCTTATACCGTTCCACCTTGCCCTCAGGATTCTGCTTCACAGTAAAAATCCACTTACAACTCACTGCTTTCTTTCCTGCCAGCAATGTGGTTAGCACCCATGTCTTGTTTCTTTTCAATGCTTCTAACTCCTCTATCATCGATTCACGCCACTTCGGATCTTGCTTTGCAGCCTTCCAATCCTTAGGGATAGACACCGTTTGCAGAGAGGCAACAAACGCCTTATATGAAGGTGACAAAGCCTTGTAAGACACAAAATTGCCAATATCAAGGTCATCACAAGCATCATCCTTTGGCAGAGCCTTCCTTGCTACCTCACCCTTCCTTGCCGCTTCACGTGTAGGTTTTCGCAACGCAATGGGCAGCTCCACTGTGTCAGATGAGCTTGCCTCACTGCCTTGCTGCTCCCCCTGCACTCTTGCCTCACTACGTTGTTGCTCCCCCTGCACTCTTGCCTCCCTGCCTTGCTGCTCCCCCTGCACTTGTGGTTGCCGTCGAGAGTACACCAGGGTATTCGTCTGCCATCGATCCCGAACAGGAACCTGGAGAGCACCAATCTTAAGTGTATCGACAGTTGGCTCGACAGGAGCCTGCACATCATCATCGGTGATGGTACTAACCGGAATTGTACCCACTATTGGTTGAACCTGAGCCTGCACATCATTATCAGCGTTAATGTCCACAGAATCCCTGTGAGTATGAGACACATCCTTCTCCCCCTCTTAACCATCATGCACAGGGTGTAGGTGGTCAAGCTCTGCAAACAGCAGACTGAGATCGGTCGGCTCACCATAGAATGGCTCAGACTCCCTGAACGTAACGTCCATACTTACAAACCTGGGTTTTTCAGAGGGACACCAACATTTATACCCCTGCTGACTAGACGAGTATCCCAGAAAGACACACTTCACTGCCCGAGGATCAAGCTTGCCAACAGATGGTTGGTGATCACGAACAAAGCAGGTACTGCCAAACAACTTTGGCGGAACAACAAACTTATTATCTCCAACGAGCAACTCAGACGGAGATTTCATGCCAAGTATCCTGGAAGGTGTCCGGTTGATCAAGTATGTGGCTGTCATAACTGCATCATCCCACAAGAACTTAGGCACATTCATGGTAAACATCAACGACCGAGCAACCTCAAGAACATGACGATTCTTCCGTTCGGCCACTCCATTCCGAGGAGGGGTGTCCGGACATGAAGTTTGATGAAGAATCCCATGGTCAGCCATGAAAGCCCCAAAAATGTTGTTCACATACTCCGTTCCATTGTCCGTCCTGAGCACCTTGACCTGTACCTGAAACTGGTTCTTTACAAGAGCATGGAAGTTCTGAAAACAACTAAACACCTCATCCTTGTGACGCATCAAGTAAATCCAAGTCATGCGAGAATAGCAGTCAATAAAGGTAGCAAAATACTTCTTCCCATCATTGACACCACTGGGCTAGTCCATACATCCGAATGAATAAGCATAAAAGGAGATATGCTCCTGAGCCCCTTACATATGAGGCCCGTGTGTGTTTTGCATATTCACAAGCATCACATGTCAGCTTGCCTTTGCCTATTCCACACATAACATCCGGAAATATTCTACTCATCTTATCAAAAGATACATGCCCCATCCTACAGTGATGGATCATCGCCTGCTTCTCCTTATCCTCCATGGTCGCAGCACACACCAAGTCCGGCTGCACCTCCTGGTCCATGTACCAGAGCCCCCTACGCCTGGTGCCAGTCCCAACCGTCTGGCTCGTCTGTCGCACCTGAATCAAGCAACCGAACTTGTCAAGGATCACACGACAGTCCATTTGATCAATGAGTGCACTGAAAGAAACCAAATTGACAGGAAAGGCTGGCACATGTAAAACTGACGATAGGGAAATGGTCGGAGTACACTTTACTGTACCAACCCCTATGACTGGTTGTTTTGTGCCATCAACCGTTTGTATAGTGCCCGTGTGAGAGGGAGGATGCTTAGTGTAAGACTCGAACACACAGGAGTTACTAGCAACATGCTTAGATGTTCTAGAGTCAAGAACCCACTCTGGAGCACTCTCATTAGTAGCAAGAGATGCTCTTTCCGGATTACCTTCATCACTAGAGGCCCAGTGAGCAAAGTCTCCATAGACAACATCATCTACATCTTTGCCTTTGGACGTCCCACTGTCTCCTGCAACGGCCATGTGAGCCCTCTGACCCCCTGAGTGTCCTGAGTAGCCACCTCTGCCTCTAGAAGCCTGGCCCCATGAGGTCTCTGAGTATCCACCTCTGCCTCTAGCACTTCTACCTCTGCCTGTTCCCCCTCTGTTATATCCCCTGCCTTTGCCACGAGTTGGACATTCTCTCTTCCAATGACCTACCTCCCCACAAATATGACATTTGGTGGGATCTCCCCACTCCATGCGCTCAGTGACTGCAAATGTCGAAGCTGGCACAACCTTCACATCTGCATGCTCAAGGGATAGGCGCACCTCCTCTTGAGTCATCGCTGCAATAGCCTCGGGAATGGTAGGCAAACTAGGTTGGTGCAACAGGGAAGCCTTCCTGCCATCAAAGCAACCTCTGAGGCCAGCCAAAAATTTCAGCACACGCCTGCGTGCCATCCACTTATGCCCTGACTCGATTGAAGCCGCGTCATAGAGTTCCAGGGGATCACAGTTATCCTGGTCAGCCCACAGAGCCTGCAGTTCTGCCACGTATGTCATCACTGACATGCCATCATCTTGGCGCAGCAACCTAATCTTGTCCTCAATCTGAGCAATGAGCATGACATTGCCCTTGCCAGAGTATTGAGTGGACAGAATCTTCCATATCTCAGCAGGTGAGGATAGCCCCTCCACAGAGTGTCCAATGGAGGGCACCACAGAGTTCAACAACCACACCATAAGTACAGAGTGGATGACCTTCCACCTCTTGCCCTCTGCACTACTCTTGTCCCCTAGTTCTACAACGGTGCCCAACAAATATCCATCAAGCTCCTTCTGCTCCACAGCCCACAAAGCCCTCCTGGACCAGCTCAAATAATTTGTTGCCCCCTCTAGCTTCATGTCCAGGGGCGACATTTCAAGCTTTTGAGCCACTTCCTGTCGAGGAACGATGGCCCCAGAGTTGGACTCCGCGAGGATCTTAGCGAGCTTCTCCAAAGCCTCGGCAAGACCAGTTGGTTCAGCCATCGTTTGACGGAATAAGCAGCAACAGCAAAACTCAGCCTCAGAGAATCTTCTTTCCCAAGCAGCAGCAGCACCACCACCACAACACCAAGCTCACAACAGCAAGTCCACAGAGAAAAAAAAATCTCTGTAAAGCACACAAGCGGTCCAGCCCAGGCTCTTCCTGTTCCAGAACGAGCAGTCCAGCAGGCTGCACCTCTTTCTTCCTCTGCCGCAGCACCAAGAACCAGCCGCACAAGCACCAGCAGCTCAGCAAGCTTCCAGGAACAACACAAGGCAGCAGCAGCAGCTGCAGTTCCTCTTCTGTTCAGCAGCACCAACAGCAGCAGCTCCCTGCCGCAGCCTGACTCGCACACAGTCCAAATCCGCCGCCGCCTTCTTCCTCCTCCTCTTCTTGCCGCAGCCGCCTGCACAACCCGCAGCAGCCCTCCTCGGCGGCCCCCTTCGCAGCTAGCCACCCCAGGGACGCGAAGCAGGACAAGAGGAAGCAGCTCCCTCCCGGCCGCGTCGCAGCTCCTCGAGCCCAGCCGCGCCGCCGCCGCACGCACCACAGCAGACCCGCCGCCTCGCGCACGCACACAGCCTCCTTTCTCGCCTGACCCCGCTGGGCCCCACCGCCGCCTCTCCGGCGAGGGACTACACCGCCACCGTCGTCGCCTGGCTCGATACCATGTTGAATCGGGAGATGGGTACCTTCAGACAGCGGCCTCGCTTCCTGTCTTGTTGCCTGCGTGAGTGTGTGTCTCAGATGTGGCGGCTGTCACGGGACAAGAGAAGAGGGGCTCCTCTTCTAGGTCAGCACCTATCATGGGCTTGGGCCCAAGAGACAGATCTTGATGGGCTAGGGCCCATACCGGTTCAACACTATGTGATGGTAACATATTATGTTACTCCATTTGAAACTCTCCTCATTTATTCTTGCCACATCATATGTTTTGCCTATGTGGCATGTATGTTACTACTATGTGATGGCAATCTCAAATTCTTAAACTCCCAGCATGACACAATATTGATACAAACCAAAGAACCAGACCATGACAAATTGACTACATCAGAAGTTAACAACATAAAATAGTCCACTAAAAGCATAAAAGATAGGAGCTTATAAGGCTCAGGTGGCCACATAGCAAACAGTTCAAATGGCCATAATCTAACAATTCAGGAGTGGATTACATAAATGATATAAACATAAATTAAATAAGCTCCTGGGCTGATGGCTGAAGCTTGATGGATAAAGAGATTCGAGTGAGAGAATCTATTATCTCCTCCTCCAAAGCTGGTTCATCAAGTGAAGGATCTGCACCTTCAAGCATACCCACACAACCAAAACTCTCAACTCTATCTCCTCCTATGTCCTGCATTCTGCTTGGCACAGTTTGATATGCTTGAGAATTCCTTGAAAGCAGGCGGTGGTCGTTGTGTGTGAACACCAAATCAGCAGCTCGAGCAGGAGTAAGCTTGTTTCTTGCAGCGCTATAGATGAAGCCGTATGTACTCCAGTTCCTCTGGCAACAAGAGGAAGATGCGGGCTGCCCAAGTACCTAAAAATTTTAACACCCTTGTGTTTTCTCAAATCAACCTAATAATCCCGTGGAGGATTTTTGGCGATTCAGCGAGATGGATCACACCTCACACAGTGGATGTTATAGGTCGGTCAAGAGGGTATGAGCATGGCGTGGTGGATTGCGTGGGGGAGAAAAATTGACTCGTAGTGTAAGTTGTGACGACCTGATCTGGAGGGGATCGAGATCGCACAGGGAAGGGTAGGGGAGGGGAGGGGAGGGGAGGAGGGCAGGTGACAATGAGAGGAGCAGGAGTCGAGGAACAGAGTTCACGTGTTTCTCATTCAATACCATTCACAGTGTCACAACGCACGCCTAAGAAGCCACTTGGCACACACCCCATTGGGCCACTTGTCTCCCAGGTTACAAGGCCCAAGGACTGATCGCCAATTGCTGCACGAGTCCAGCAAGTGCACTTCAGTCCGCTGAAGGTTCAGTAACCTGAACTGCAGGCATGACATCACTTTACTGGGCGACCGCTTGACCCTGCCACTGCTACTGCTGCCTCACCGTGGTGCTACCTTTGCCCTTTGTCCATCCTTCGGACGCCACTGCTCAAGGGCTGCATGAGGGGAGATGCAATAGTGGACAGCATCACAGAAGAGGCACAAAGCGAGAAGCATGGGAGTGGAGGTGGCAAGGCAGAGAACATCGGATCAGAAGAGAGTCAGAGACGGGGTGAGATGCTGAAAAGTATATATGCCGGCGGGTTTAAGGGGACTTAGGTG
Organism: Triticum dicoccoides; assembly: GCF_002162155.2. Lineage (NCBI taxonomy): Eukaryota > Viridiplantae > Streptophyta > Magnoliopsida > Poales > Poaceae > Triticum > Triticum dicoccoides. The sequence continues at coordinate 156,215,432 of NC_041389.1, forward strand.
CCTTGGGGCAAAGGCATTGTGGCATGAGTACTCGGGGAGTATTCCTAGCTGGGCTGGCCCAAGTGGCTTCTGAACTTCTTTCTTTCTTTTTATTGCTGTTTTGTGAAATTAGGAGGCTATCTTAGCTATTGCACTATCTGATTCACGAACCTTATCGATTCACGTGCCCGGTCAATTTATGAATCGTAGATTCCAATTGCCAACCTGAAAACTATGAAGAATCTATTGATGGCTACCTAAGTTCACATTATCGTACAATGCGAAGTGCTAGATCAGATATGCATGATTATAGCCTTTGCCACCAACAAACATAATATACTCTTGAAGTATGGTTATTAGTCCTTTCATTTCTTTTGTGAGAATGGTTTATTTCCTGTGTATATGTTCTGTAAGAAGAACTGCAGAAGTTACAGCATTGGCCAGTACTTCACTACACTGGTTTAACAGCTTTACTACTAGTCGTACCAGTAAACTCACTGCCTCAAAAAGAGAGTCGATGCGAATGCAGTTCTCTCTGACTCTGGTGGTACCTTTAAGCAATCAATTACTCATATGATTGTTTTCTGTTGACTTGTTGAGTTAAACCAGAGTTTAATGGTGGCAAAGTTGAAACCTGGCTAGTTGACTGAATTTAAAGGAAATGTCCATACACCATAGTTTGCTACACATATTGTTAGTGAAATACCTTGTGCTTTGAATAATATATAAAATACAGAAGCACGAAAATAGCTAAATATTGCTATAAATCTAAAATTATTGTTTCCTTATTATCTTATTTTCATTTAGTTACTGAAGATCCTATCATGTTCTGCCTTTCCCTCTTCTATCCTTGTCGTGAAGCAATACAGTTTAGTCCTTCCTATATTGCAGCATCTGCACATTATTTGATTGCTTTTACTCAGCGTTGTTGTATCCCTTTTCAGTGATCTGTCAGTTTGGTGTTTTGCCTGTGACTCCTACCTAGACGCTCAATCCATTTTAGAACTGCGCCCAGTTTATGAAGTTGCACATCTGTTGAAATTTGGAGAAAGGCCCCCTTTTCGATCACTTGAAGTACTGGATTTGAGCAGTGGACAAAATGGAGGTTCATCTTCAAGTTCCTAATGTGTGATCCTCTGTCAGTGCATTTTTTTTTTGTCATGATGACAGTAGTCCATTGTGTAAGATGGAACTTGCTAAGCATCGGCACAAATATAGGTCAGCTGATGGTCCTGTTCCTCATTACTTCTGCGGAAGTACCTGTTAGGCGTGAAGCAAAATGATAATTGTAAAAGTCTGTTTACCTTTGGTCATGATAAAGGCATTAAAATTGCCTTGATGTTGACATCCAGAAAAGTATTCAATTGCGAATATATTTTTCTCCAGTGACTGATGTAGTTTAAGCTTATCCACAAAGATATGAAAGTTTAGGTATGTGCCGTTTGACTTTAGATTCTCAGTTAAGAGTTGTGTTCTGCTCACTAATCTCTAATAGTGCATAATTGTTGGCACTACAGGCTGACAGCTTGTTGCCTATCAGATAGGAGGAATACTCGGTTGTAGAAACACAAAGCATAAAGAGCATGTATTTGACGAAGAAGCTATCTAATTGGGAAATGAACACTCAACAGTGCCCTCTATGGCATGAGCTTGAGGAACTTAATATTTATTGCTCAAATGTGTGCCAATGCACTGCTTATCGGTTCACATGAGAAAAGATTTATGCTTTTTCTATCGCTACAGGATATCCACTTCTAGAACTTCTATGACCAACTTGTCATTTTGTGATAAGCAGGAAAGGAAATTTGATCCCTTTGCAAAATGAGCAAGTGGTGTGCTTCTGGGAGGTTAAATCATGTCATGAAAGTTGTCCTTTTGCAAGATGATTAAGATAAATTCATATTTTAAGTTAGTGTGATGCTATTTTTTATTCGTTGGTAGCTAGTGATATCACTTTGTGAGGTGCCTAACATTATAAACCCAATCAGACATAAAACAACCTGTCCCTTTGGTTGCCAGTCGGGGTTTTTTTTTTTTGAGAAACTCTTTGGTTGCCATTCGTGTGCTTGGCAAATCTGGTGAACGGCTACTCAAGTTTGTTTAATACATGATCATCCAAATTCGCATGCTATTGCTTGTTTGATCATCATTGCAGTTTATTTGTCTCCCTCTGTCTCATAATATAAGGGGCGAAGGGAGTATTACATAGTCCTGTCAAATCTGGTGAACGGCTACTCTAGTGTAGTGTAAAAGACGCTCTTATATTAAGGGGTGGAGAGAGTATTACATAGTCCTGTCAAATCTCAGATGTATTCCTCCCAAAATAGTTGTTGGCTAGTTTGGATGGACTGAAATACTAATATGGCAAGATAATAGGTTAAAATATACTCCCTCTGTTCTAAAAAAAGGGCTCAACCTTAATACAACTTTGTACTAAAGTTGGTACAAAGTTGAGACACTTATTTTGGGACAGAGGAAGTAGTACAGTATCATGTATTGCACATGCATGTGACATGTATAGACACTGTCTGTTGTACATTATTCTGATTGTGAGTTGTTATGGAACTGTGTTTCGGAATACCTGACTACCTGTTGTCGAACATACGTTCTGAAGCAGCTTTTTACAAAAAGTCATATTGATGCTGGAAAAAAAATCTGAACTTGTTTTTGTGCTTGTAACCTCGAAATTTGTCCAAGGTTATTGACACATATCTTAGGAAATTCTGCCCTAGAAGAATCATCAGATTTGAATTCTTACCCTCGATGGGTGCTTGTAGATGGCTCCTTATTGCTTGGAATGACAGCTTGTTTCCGGGGATTAAAGTTTTTGAAAACAACTTTGCACTCTCAGCTCAATTCACTTGTCACAGTGGAAACACATGGATCCTCACAAACATTTATGGTCCTTGTCTGGCCGAAAGTAGGATGGAATTCATTGACTGGTTTCAAAATACCAAGTACTTGATGGCAATATGGCACTGATTGGCTTGTGCCGGGAGATTTTAACTAAATAGATATTCAAGAAGAATAGACCTGGAGGTAATTATCAAGTCATGCTGAGCTTCAATGCGGCCACCAGTACCTTAGGTCTTATTGAAGTCTCTCAAAGGCGGAAACTACACTTGGAGCAATATGCAAGAGGAGTCTCTATTAGAGTAACTAGATTGGTGCTTCTCTTTAGAATCATGGACTTTAAACTATCCAAATACTATTGCAACGACTCTTTTCAAACCTATTTCTGGTCATGTACCATGCCTCCTTCAAAATGGTACTACCTCCGTCCCGGTGTATAAGTCATTAGCGTAGTTCTAGGTCGACAATTTAACTATCTAAATATGTATTATATGTGACAAAAAATATATATTTAGAAACTACATCTGTGTAGAAATCTAGTGATATACTTTTCATGACATATAACACATATTTAATTCCTCAAATCGATGACCTAGAACTACGCGAATGACTTATACACCGAGACGGAGGTAGTACAACCATTCCCAAATCAAAGTTTTTCATGTTTGAAACTTATGGCTGCAACATAGTGATTTCAAGGACATTGTAAAGAATATTTTGCAACAAGAGGTACAAGAATCAAATAGTGCAAAATAAGATCACAACTGAACTCAAAGGCTAAGAGGTTAAAGATATGGCCAAGGTCATTGTCAAATCTTGTTGGTTGCATAAAGAACACCAATGCTCTAAAAACATTATGCATATGTTAGAGGAATACAGAGAGCTAAGCACCAAAGAATGGAATAGAAGGAATATAGTCAAGAAACATCTCATCAATTTACCAGAAAACTTATTGGAAGCAGAGAGCCACCATTAGATGGGTCAAATTTGGGGATGAATTGATGTCGACATCCCAAGTGTTGAAGGGTGCTCGCCAAGCGGAGGTGGGTTGAGTTGAATCCCTACACTATAAGAGGCTTTCTTGGGCTTGGGCTTCTTTGGTCACTTGACTTCTCCTTTGACTTATTCTTTTATGTGGTGTTCGCCCTTTGACTTCTTGACCATAAAGCCTATTTGTACTTTTGTTGACTGAAGTAGTCTACTTGGGGTGGCTTGTACTATTTTTTACTGTATCGATTTATGGTGACCGCCTGGGTGGCAATCCATGTAGGATGCAAGGTGGCACCTTAAATAGGGTTAAAATCGACTACAAGATGTAGTACTCTCTCTAAACTAATATATGATCTTTTATACTACCTCCGTCTCGGTGTATAAGTCATTCGCGTAGTTCTAGGTCATCGATTTGAGGAATTAAATATGTGTTATATGTCATGAAAAGTATATCACTAGATTTCTACACAGATGTAGTTTCTAAATATATATTTTTCGTCACATATAATACATATTTAGATAGTTAAATTGTCGATCTAGAACTACGCGAATGACTTATACACCGGAACGGAGGTAATATCATAATGTAACGATCTAGAAGGTCTTATAGTTTATGGCGGGAGTATTAATAATCGCTTTGCATAGTGATTGGCCTGCAGGACAAGTGTACAGTTGGTCCTCGCCGAGGATAGCTTTGCTTCCAGCACTCACTAGAATCATTCAATTCAAGCGTTTGGTCATACGTCCATATCAAGAACATAGGCAATGCTGCTATGATGCACCGAAGGCATCCACTAACTGGTGAGTATCAACATCAATGGAATCTGATCCTCTTGACTTCCAGTTCAACAGGTACGGTGTCCCTATTGTCCTCTTTAGCGCCACATGTTCATAATTTGGATGGACAGTATCCAGGCGATAAATCTGGTCTCATTTTGTGTGGTTATCTGCACGCCGAGGCGTGTGCATACATGTTGAACCAATAATAATCATATTATCTGAGGGAAAACATGTTCAAGTGCCATTCTTAGGCCAAGAAAAAGATTTTCCATCTTTTGAGTAGCTTCTGAACAAGGCACTAGCAGAGTCTTTGGAGCACTCACAAGCACAGATCCAATATGATGTGATTGCGTCAGGGTAGGGTAGGGTGAGACATTGCCGGCTGTGGCTGCAATCGTGCATGCACCTACTAGTGTTTTCTTGTTTGGCTTTGGGAATTGGGTATGATTGGTTGGAATGTGTCATGAATCATACTCGCTCCATTCCATAATGTAATTGGCCCGTGTTTTTTGAAGATTTAAGTTTGACCATAAATTTAACCAACATGAGCGACTGCAGCGGGAGCAAAAATTATATCATTGAATTCGTATTCAAAAGAAGTTTTCAATGCTATAATTTTTCTCCCGCCAGAGTCGCCCAAATTGATTAAATTTATGGTTAAACTTAAATCTTAAAAAACGCGGGCGCATTATATTATAGAATGGAGGGAGTAGTATCATTCTGACCACTATTTGGTTTGTTGCCACTACTTGGCAAGGGCGGTGATACATATTGACCAAGCGAACTGAGGGCGAGGAAATCACTCACTGGAGTAATCAGCCTGCTAGAGATAACGAGATCTAATTATTTTGGATCCGTAGAAACTAACCACGCATTCTTATATTTTTTTAATCGGCAAATCCCCTTTCCGTTAAATTCATAATAGAAATACATAAACTAGTTCAAGACAGGTTCAGGGGATGGGAAAAGAAAGAAGCGAGTCCAAAGCACCAGCAGAAAACCCATTGCGAGTACCGCAATTGAGACACCCGCCATGAGAAAAAAATTCTTTGAAACGTGTTGTGTAATTTTGTCACACCTAACTCACATTTGGTTGATCTTACGGTAAAAGTTTAATTTTAAAATGTGTGTACGTCTTATTCGTTGGGGTTCATTGGGGTCGGGGAGTAAGTATCTCTTCCAATGATCTACTTAAAGGAATGAGAAAAGAAGCCCTTTGCGTCTCCTGCTATGGCAGCTCAAGCTGTGTAACTCTGACCGACACCCTTGCCCCTCACCTTCCTTCTCCCCTCACGTCACCAGGGATGTCATCAGGCAAAGCCCTCATCTGCGAAGAATGTAATTAGGGCATCTTCCAAGCGGGCCCACAAATCGCCCGCAAACGTCCAGACCAAGCTATCCAGACGTAGCTTGCCATCCAATCCACTCCGCATCGGTACGCAGATCAGTCTGCATGCCCGGTTTGCTACAAGCCCGAACCAAATCAGGGGGCTTTGCAGGAGTCGTGACCTCTGCCACGTAGGACTTCGACACCCCCGGCCCATCCAAAACCACACATGGACACCGCGTCTCCATCCCTCCCCCTTTCTCCGCATCCACTTCCTCCTTGGCCACCGCCACCGTCGTACCACTCTGGCCGCCCACCAAGCCCTAGTCGGACCTCTGTGACCTTCACCGCTCCACCTGGCCATCAAAACCTGATTGAGCATCTTTGGACACTTAAAGGAGACGACTAGAACATATGTGCGAGTTGAATTCAATTTTGAACCATTTTCTTCAAAAACTTAGTTGGCTTGTAATATTTGCATTTGAACTAGTATCAAATTTTGACATTTCCACTCCCCGTAGATTTGATATGATATTATTTTGAATCTTGCAGACCTAAGGAAATAACAGGAGTGGCGTTTAGGGGACAAGGTTGGATGGTCGCCTCTTGTATCTGTGTTCACGAACAAATAGTGTTTGTTTTGAGGGTCGAGATGCCCTTAGGGGTCTAATTGTTGTCCGGGCTATGTAGTGGTGCGCTATTGTGTTGGTTATGTTCGATTTCCTTCTTTTCTTAAGGGAAAGTCGTCATAGCAATTTATTTATCCCTCCTATCTAAAAATATATTATAAGTTCATGTCATTTTTGGTTTAACTTTATGTACGTCTCCCCTTATGTTTTGATTTTTTTTTCATCTCATCTCTTGTTGTTTTTAGAAACCGTATCGACTACCCCACGTTTTATTGACTTACCAAATAGTAAAATATTATTTTCTTTCATAAGCCTAAATGCTTACCAAGGCCCTGTTCGGCACTTCACCAGCTCCGCAGAATACAAGGAGCTGCAGAGTACCTCTTTGCCCACTCCACGATTTTCAACTGCGGCTCCGGCCGCTCCGGAAGCGGAGTCGTGGAGTGGAGAGCCTCCGAACAGGGCTCAAATATATTTTACTAAATAAATCACTTTTCCGAGGCAACAAAAACCCTAGCCGCCCGCTCGCGTCGCCTCCACCCCGGGCGACTTGGGTGCCCACAAACCCTAGCCGCCAGGCTCCTCCGTCCATCGTCCCCTCCCTTTGTCGCCGCCGTAGGACGCCGTCGGGCTAAGCTGGGTGGCCGGCGGTGTTGGCGGAGGATCCCCCTCCTACTCGTGATGGAGGAGGTGGGGCGGACCTCATCCCGCGAGGAGGCGCGACCGATCTAGATCTGGGCGGCGGGATGGCCGACTGGTGGCGGCGGCGTGCAGAGGATGTCGTGGAGGATCGGGCAGATCGGGCCGGGTACATTCGGTGGTGGCCTCCGGTCATGGCTTGCCCGGGGTGGTCGCCTCGCTGCCGCCGCGGCAGCGGCCCCGGGCAGTGGTGGACGGTGAAGCCCAGATCGTCCTCGATGGCATAGCGTGGACGTACCCATGTCCAAAGCGGAGCTGCTACGGTTGGTTCTTCTTGCAGCTCGTGCCTGATTCCCCGAGCTTCGTCTGTGGTATTGCCGCTCGTTGGCGTCATGCTTGCTCGTCCGGCACCATGTTTGCTTCGTCCGCCACCGTGTCTTTGCTTCTTTGTTTTTTTACCGTTTGCTTCGTCCGCCGCCGTGTCGTTTGCTGCTTTGTTTTTTTAGAAAGACAGCTACTTTTATTCAATCAATGATTGTTCATTACATATGATGGTCCTGATTACATCAGGGACTACATTAAACCAGCATGAACCACAATCATGTTCAGAAGATCTAGCCAGGACATGAGCTGCCTCATTACATGACGGGTTGATATGAGTGAATAAACAAGATACAAACTTTGATGCCCTACTCTTAATATCAAAAGTTATGGCACCTATCTGTGATCTATCCATCGTAACATTCTTCACTTTGTTGACCAACGTCTCACGGTCAGAAGCCACTACAATACTTTGGAAGCCAGCTTCTTCAGCAAATTTCATTGCACAACGCATGGCAATGGCTTCTGCGAGTTCAGGATTTACTTCCTGATTGACATATCTTCTTTTGGCTGCTAGGACCACTCCCAGGTGATTTCTTATGACAATGCCAATTCCCATTCGCTGTGATTGTGAGAAGACTGCAGCATCGACATTAACCATCACCAAACCTTCCGGCGGCGGAGACCATTTTTGAACTTAAGTTTGGTTCTCACGCCTTGTGGGTTGTGTCATGCTAAAATTATTCAACAAGATGAAATCAATATAGGCTTTAATCTTCCCAGCCACACGATGCGGATGAAGCAAACCCTCCCCATTCCTTGCACTATTTCTATTGTCCCATATATGCCATATAGCCACGGCAAAAAACATAGCTTGCAGGTCACATGCATTATCTATCCAATCCAACAACCATTGTCGAATATTAATGAACGTCTTTAATTTTAAAGATATATGAACGGATGTTTTCAGGTCAGCCCAGATTTCTCTAACATATTGACAATGAAAGAAGCAATGTTTCACCGTTTCAAATCTATAGCAAAAAGGGCAGTCATACCTAGTCTGGATTGAACGTCGATGGAGTTGTTCTCCAGTAGGTAGACAATTATGAACCATTCTCCATAAGATAATTTTCATTCTCCCTGGGCATTGTATTTTCCATAGCTTCCTCCATGTATTTTTTGTTTCCTCCAGATTAGAGGAAGATCCTTTACTAGCCACGCTACATTTTTGCCAGAAAGCTACAGATCTCGCAAGGTTGTAACCAGACCGAACAATGTAGATGCCCCCCTTTGTGTATGGCCATGAAGCAAAGTCAGAACATCCTTCTGAACTTAGAGGGATCTTCAGAATCTTAACGGCTAATTCTTCTGGAAACATTTTATTAACTGCCTCTTCATTGCAGTATTTACCATCTATTGAGATCAAATGGTTGACAGTCCAATCCTCTTCCACTGGGACTTTGGTACATGGCAATCCTAGAAATGCATCTGGGATCCAATTATCCTTAAGCAAAGAGATTTGCTTACCATCTCCCACACGCCATAACAAGCCCTTTTGCAGCAGTTTCTTACCAAACATTATGCTACGCCAGGTATAGGAAGCTGATCTTGGGCAACCTGATCTCCAGAAATCCCCATGTGGGAAATATCTCCCTTTTAGGACCTTAAAGCATAAGGAATTGGGATCAACCACGAGCCTCCAACATTGCTTTGCAAGCATGGCCTGATTAAAGAGCATCAAATCCCTGAACCCCATTCCTCCGAGATATTTAGGTGTAGATAACCAATCCCATGACCTCCAATGAATTTTCTTCTTCCCATCTTCCATTCCCCACCAAAAGTTGGAGATAGGTCTTCGCATCTTCTCACATACCGTTGCTGGTACTTGAAAGCAACTCATCACATATGTTGGGATGGCTTGCACCACTGACTTCAGCAGCACTTCCTTGCCTGATCTGGATAACGGTCTGTCACTGCAACCGTTTAGTCTCTTCCAAAGCCTTCCCATGAGAAAATTAAAGCTGCTCGTAGGGGAACATCCCACGCAGGAAGGCATGCCTATATAAGTGGCTTGTAGTGATTCATCATATACTCCCAGCTTGTTCTTTATTCGATCCTTCACCTGTTTATCACAACGAGGTCCAAAGAAGATGGAAGACTTCTGCAAGTTGATCTTCTGACCTGATCCGTTGCAATATGTTTGGAGAGCAGTCTTAAGATTATATGTACTTTTCTTATCACCCTTCACAAAGAAGACGCTATCGTCTGCAAATAACAAGTGAGATATAGGGGGGCCTTCTCTTCCATTTCGAATTCCTTTGATGTCTCCAGTTGCTTCTTTTTTCTTGGGGTGACTGAGGTTCGGGCTTGGTTTTGCTTTTGCTTGCTCCCGGCCTGACGCCTACGCTCACCGTTCTTTTATCGTGTTTGCAGTTGCTCCGATATCTGCTCTATTCATCGGTAGTGCCTATTCTTGAGTCTTGACATTTGTTCTTGCCACTAACCGAGGTTCGGGTTTGGTTTCATCTTGCCTATACTCGGTCTGTTGTAAGGCCAACTCCACCGCGCGACTCCATCATGTCCGGCCCCATCCGTTTGGGGTAAAACGGACAAACCGGGCGGCCCAGCGCGCGGGAGCAAACGAACTTTTGTTTGTTTTGTGTCCGCTTTCGACCCATCCACGGCCCAAGTTTGCGCCGCTTTTGGGGTGAAACGGACAGCGCGCGGACGGGCGGGACGCGCGTGCTTGTTCGCCCCTGGCC